>NC_092060.1:6460000-6760000 GCF_039877785.1 Chaetodon trifascialis
TCTCAATGTCCTTCATGATGAAAAAGGCTTCTTGGGTCATATCCATGACTGCAGATTTGCCAGGCTGTGTCAAAACTCATACTGTTTCCAAATAGTCTCTAAAATGATACAGCCCATAAAGAAAAGAGTGGAAAAAGCCCATTATGATTCTTGGAGGAGCACATTGGAGGAATTTCATCCCCTGCTATGGCCAATTGGAGTGGGGGTGGGGGGTTGGCGTGGCTTTCCAAAGCTAAAACTCTGCAGTGAGCCACTACTCACAATTCCCTGAAATGCTCTTTAGGGGAAACTATTTAGCAAAGCAGAGATTTGAAAACAACGATACCAGAAATCATCTTCCTTATGGGAACAGAAGGCAAAAATATTCATTAAAATGTGATTTGAAGCCCTGAAGTCCTTTAAAGGTAAATGGAATCCTGCTATACAATTCACATGTGGTCCATATAATCCAGGACAGAAATCCAAAGTTGAAAGATTATCATGTATGAAAGATCTATGAGCCAGCTGGGGCTCAGGAGGTCGAGTGGTTCGTCCACTGATCACAGAGTTGGCCATCCAATCCTCACACCCTCTTGTCTACATGTGTGTCTACAAGTGTCTTTGGGTAAGACACTGAACCCTAAATTACTCCCAATGGTCAGGCCAGCAAGTGTGTGAGTGTGTGCATGAGTGAGAAGCAAAAACCCTGGAAAGCACTTTTAAAAATGCTATATAAATGTAGCTACCTACCATTTGCTCTAATCAGGAAAAATTGCTCATCTCGACATGCACAGACAATAAAACAAGTCCTCACATTAATAAAATCACACACTTTTCAAAAGCAATTCACCCCCTCTCCCAGCAGCAGTTACAAGTTTGGAGTCTTCAAACTTCTAAAGCTATTTTGCATTTCACTGCATCATGTCCAGACATGCCCCAAGAAAAAAACAAGACGAAAACCTCACCATCCACACATGCTGATATATTCCATTGATTTGACTGCTCTTGTAAATAGAAACAGCTGCAGCAAGCTGATTTGAGCCACTATCTACCTTGCTGTATTTTATGTTTTACAAAGGTGTTGTTTGGGCCTAACAATCAGATTTCTCAAAGGTCTATTCTGCTTTCATATGATAAATGGAATCTACTGCTTCAGTGTGTCTTGTGGGAGCTGGTTAGTGATCCTTTTTTCCCTCATATATTTACTCACACAACTTTGAAGAAACCTTTGGAATAGTACATGCACATACAGTCGCAGGTACAAATCTTCAAAAAAGGTGTTTGAGTAAACTATACCAAAAAAATACATTTCTCCAGTTTTCACTTGATGATAGAGATTTTAATACAACTAAAAAACAACTTGTAACTGCCCTTGGGGTGTCATTATTTTGCAAGTTTTACAGTTTCCTTAATAGTATCAAGACACAATACCAAATAAGTGGATCAACATATCTAATATATCAACATGAATCATTCATACTCACAGAATCACTTATCTGTAAAGAAACATTTTGGGGTCAGTAAATAACCACAAGAGCAAGTTTAATATCATATAAATAAATTAAATGCAAAATCGCTTTAGGTGTCTGATTATGGTCGAAGTCTAAAGAGTTTATCAAAACAGCAGTTCCTTGTCTTTTTCCAGAAAAAAGAGCTTGGCAAGGTGAAAGTGTCAGCGGTCAGGTGGGTGTTATGTCTTTTTTTCATATGTGAAGGGACTGTGTTGAGACGAATGCCTCGTCCACACATACGTGGGTGTTTTTCAAAATGTGGCGTTTTCTATGTGCTTTGGCCTTTAATCCACACACAGACGCAGTTTGAGGTCACTGAAAGCTGAGACATTGAAAAATATCTTCCGCATTTTAGATATCTAGAAACTGTTTGCAGTGTTGATGCGTAGACAGGGAAAAGAGAGTTTTTGGCTCATGATGACAGTGTATGCCGTTATCTCCTTTGTTTACTATGGCGAGTTATATTTGACCTCTTGCTGCTGGTACCCTGCTGTGATAGCCTTTTTTCAGGCTTCTGATTGGCCAGCATGGCTTTAGGGTTAGGGTTATATTGCTACATGTTGGTTTGACATGCTCTTGATAGCATTTCAATTATGTTTTTTTTTTTTTTTTTTTTTTGAGAACAAATGGAAAAACCCTGTTTTAAAAAATACCCATGCATGTGTCAACTAGGCATGAAACAAGGTGTAAAGGCATCGGTGTGCTTCTAAGTGCTTTCTCAGACACATCTGCTCCACTGCGTCATAGGAATTGGGTGGGCAGGGGGCTGCATTCAACAATTTCTGTCCAAAAGTCTGTAATTGAGGGCATGTGATACTTTCTCATTTTCCTCCCAACAGTGTCACTGTTTGGGACAGTTACATTTCGTCGCTGTCCGATAAAAAACACGTATCGCCACTTTTAACGATTTTGACTTTCCATTGGCTAAGGAATATTCACATTCTCCCCCAGCAACAGGTAGCATTAGCAGAAAGTGCACTTTATGTTAAGGATGTTTTTTTTTTTTCGGCAGAACACCTGCAGGATTTGTAAAATGTAGCCAAATGTATCTGTTCAGGAGGAAACACTGCACCGTTTCTTGTAACAAAGCATCTTAATAGCCCACCGATACACGTAGGCCGAAAGGTAAGTTTCTGCAGTAATTTGTGTGGTGCAGTGTTACGCAGGAACAGAGAAATTATGACAGGGGTTTAGATGATATCTTTGGGTAAATAACGTTAGGTTTTAAGCAAGGGATAGACGATAAACTCTGTGATTTCCTTGAACCGAGTCAGACTGATCCATTTGCGTTAATGCAGTATTAGATGACTCTTCGCCTGTATGGACTAATCTGATTTCAACACAAAATACCAAAAAAATCTTAGATTAGGGTAATGTGCTATGTGGAAATGTAGGATAGCCTGCTATCAATAGTTTACGGATTTAGTGGGACATGAACGGGAGACTTGAGGCTCGTAAATGACCGGACATCATTGGAATGCATTATTTAAAAAACACGTATGTCCAATGTCACTCACAACAACGCACATAAATCCGATTAAAATACTAAAAGGGTTGCTAATCACCATGTAACTATAGGTTTTCATTTTGAGTCCTAAGTGTGTCTAATTACTGTGTTTTGGGTTTAATTTGTAAGTTAATTGACGAGTAAAACACTTTTTTCATGCTCCTGAAAAAAACAAGTTTTGGAGATACGTGCTTATTATCGGACAGCGACGATTTATTCTCTGCACTTCGGCCCTTAAAACATATTGGATGGATACATCTCACAAACTAGTTATTTTGGAGCATTCTGATTCTTGAATGACTCTTGAAGTAGCTCTTTAACTCTTTACAAAGTTAGGATTGTCCTGATGAAGTACAAACTTCCTCTGAGATTGTCACCATAAACACTCCAAACTTCAGGCCCTCACAGGTCAGGTAACATCAGCATCGCACAAACAATAAATCACAGACAAACAATAATTACCACTTCCTCACAATTCAGCATGGATAGATAACCTTAATTCTAAGCTCATTACTCCTTATCTCACATGCCAACCTCCTGGATTAGCAGCAAACACTTTGAAGTGCATTTGTAGAGAAAATCATTAGTTTTACAATTAGTTTTATTGATGCTAACAGGTCTGTGTGCCGACTGGCCGCTCATGTCCACCCCCCATCCTTCTTAAGTTCACCTTGTACCAAACTGGGTAGCAATAGAGGGGAGATAACATAACGTGTGTGTATGCTTGTCAGTGTTTTAAGTTATGTAACAAAGGAAAATGGTCGAAAATAGCAAACCCATCCAAGCTGGAGAGCACAGAGCAGTGTGTTGTTGTGTGTTAAAAATACCCATTCATTAAATGGCATTATGAAACTAGCTTTTGAGTATGGGTGGCCCCAGGGTGACTCAACCATAAACTTATCCTTGCAGTGTCAGTGTCATGCTGTGCTTAACCCATAAATTAACAACGAGCAAAATGCTTGTCTTGTTTCCCTTCTTTGTTTTTTTGTGTGTGCACCCATGTTAAAGTGTGAAAACACTGCCAACTTTTGAATAAAATGTCATCCTAAATTCTAGCTTGTAGTTTTAAAAGTGCAGTGTTTGCATTAATCCCGAGCTTGGGCATGTTTATTGAAAATTCATTTAAATAAAAATGTCTCATAGCATTTCTGTGATTGCTTATTTATATACCAAAAGCAGGAGTAAGCATAGCTATTGAGTTGTCACAGCATTTATCTCTGAAGGATGAAGAAAATTACAACAACCCACAAGCAAGTCCAGGAATACAATGCTGTCCGAAAGAGTAAAGAATATTTTGAGGGGTAGAACAATGAACATCATCACCTTGCTTATTATTAGTTCCTCAGTGTGACTGTTGCCTTCTCTCAGCTGTAATATAACAAAGAAATACAATCAGGCATTTAGAGAATTGGGACTCTGCATATTCCTGCCAATTGCTAAGTCTTTATGAGGTTGATGTAGAGGATTCATTTTTGTCCTGGTGCCATTTTATCCTGATGCATTGAGCTGTCCAGTTTTTGGCCAGCAACTGCCCCAATGACAAAAAAGAAAAAAGAAAAAGAAAAAAAAGATGAAAGTATAAACGATCGATATCGAGTCACTAGCAAGTATGTAGCCAGTAAGTCACTGTTGTCACGTTGAAGAAACTTCTTGGCTTTACTAATCATTCACCAGCATTCACCTACAAACAATACTGCTTCCATCGATTCAAACTGAAAATCAGAGCAAACACAGCAGAACTCAGCTCTATATTTCCTGGGTAGCCTCTGTAAGCAGCAGCAGCAGCACTGACCATAAGTGATGAATGGCCTAGAAAAACAAGAACTTTTTTTATTCGGTTACCTTTGCGTCTGAGGATAAAATTGGTTGGTATGTTGTTGATGTTGCCGTTATCCAGCTGTGGTCACCTCTGGCAAAGTCTGCCAGCTCCTTATCTGCTGCCACTATCTCCCTCATCTGCACACCTGCTCAGCCAGTGCACACCTGACGCTAATCACAATCAGTGCCACGTTAAAGCGGCTTCCTCACACTCACTCTTCGCCAGATTGTTCAGAGCCCACATGCAAGACTCTCCAGCGTATACTTTCGGACAGATTCCCCGGTTTTGACCCAGCCTGCCTTCGACCTCGTCTGCTCCCCTGTTTCCCCATAAAGACCCTGACTACGAGTTTCGTCTTGCCCCCTCTGGACCACAGTATCTATGAGACTCACATGCTTCTCCTTTCACACAGTGCTGCATTTGGATCCTAGTATGTTACAGCTTCATCCTTTCTCTAAAAGTAAATTGTCTATTGGTCCTTATCCAGTGCAGGGTCATGAGAGGAAGGACCCTGTTCCTGCTCACAATCCGCATTCAGGAGGGTACAACCTGGCCAGCGCGCAGTCAACTGCTGGACTCACACAAAGACTCAACACCTTGCCAGATGATGTCACGTTGTGGCAAAAGTTGAACCTGACTCAACTTTTTCGGTATATGACCCTGCAATTTTTATTTATTTTCTTTTTTTTGCCAGTGCCCTGTGTGTATGTGCACAAACAAGACTCTAAATTAATCATAATGTTGTGCTTTCACACCTGAAAGTCTGAAGTGGTTCATGTTTTTGCCACCCTTTAAATATATTTGAAGGGTGGTGAATACATTGCAATTATGTGAGTACTTAATATGAAATACTTACATCCTGTCGTCATCACCTATGTGGGGGCCGACTCAGTATGCTTAACATTGATAGGTTTGTAGATGGGCATGCGCCTGGTGTGTGAATGAACAGTTGAACAACCAAAAGAACATCCTCATCCTTTCTCTTTCAACCTGTCTGTCAGTGCCTGAGAAGTGCTTTTCTAGTTGACTTTTTATCACGCTGTTGGACCATACATCAGTTAATCGTATGTTACCTCGACTTTTCCTTGTGTCTCCCTGTGTATTCCCCCTCCCTTTGTGTCTTGTGAGTCTTCTCCTTGTGGTTATCTGTGTGTGTGTGTGTGTGTGTGTGTGTGTGTGTGTGTGTGTGTGTGTGTGTGTGTGTGTGTGTGTGTGTGTGGACTTCCTCCTCAGCCATAGGCAGCTGCAGCCAATCCTCTAATCACCCACCACAGGATAAAAACCTGGTTCTCCTCATCAGTCCTTGTCAGAGTGTTGTACTCACCAGCCTGGTAACATGTCATGGCCATTGGATCGTCCTAGTGCTTTGTTTTTTGCTCAAGTTCTAATTTGTCTCTCTTGGTGTCTCACGATCATCTCCCTTGTGTGTCTGCCTGCCAAGATTGTCCAGTTCCAGTCCTCCACCCATCCTCCTGCAGACTGACCTCACCTGCCTGCCCACTCCTTTCCAGACCTGCACGGATTGCCTCCCCACTCAGCTACATACTTTTTTTTACAATAAATCCTTCTGAATCATATCCACCTGGACCTGTCTTCTGCTTTTGGGGTCCAGCTCTTGACTCAGTTCCTATCAGACAGTAGACTGCTACAAACTTTCTGTGATTGGTCTAACACCTAACCATGGTTTAACACACCTGTTGGTGTGGACCATGGTCCAGGGATTTGGTTTCGATCAAGCAGAAATGTCTGAAAGTCCAGATTAAGCAAATTAGGTGTAAAAGGACCTTTTAATAGGTAGTAAATGGCAATAAATTTATTTCCGCTGCTTTTAAATGGTCAAGAAAAGGTAAACTGAGCAGATTGTGAAATTAATTATTAGTCTGACAAACAGATGTGTGGGCTACATGGTGACGCAGCAGGTAGTGCGCGTGCCTCACAGCAAGAAGGTCACAGCTTCGATTCCCGGGTCAGGCCTTTCTGTGTGAAGTTTGCATGTTCTTCCTGTGCATGCGTGGGTTCTCTCCCACTGTGAGAGCCTCCCAGGTTGATTGGTGACTCTAAATTGCCCCTAGGTGTGAGTGTGAGTGTGAATGGTTGTGTGTATGTGCCCTGTGATCGGCTGGCGACCGATCCAGGGTGTACCCCGCCTCCCGTCCGTTGACAGCCGAGATAGGCTCCGCCCCCCCCCCGTGACCCCGAAAGGGATAAGCGGCATAGAAAATGGATGGATGGATGGATGGAAACAGATGTGTAACAGGTGTGTTGTTGGGTTCAAAGAACAGCCTTTAATCTGTGTCTGAAAGAAAATAAAGTTATTGATTGAAACATGGTTTCCCACCTGAAATACATGAGAACAGTGTTTCATGTAGGTGATTTGTACACAATGTCCATTTTCATCTGGCAGCTGATGCACATTATAACTAAGTCACTTTTAAAACTTGTGCTTTAATTGACAAGTGTTCTATAATAGAATAGCTACATATTTTACGTACTGATGTCCACTTGCTATTTGAGTGTCAGACTTTTAGCAAAGTCTATGTTTGTATATATCTGAAATATATTCTTGATGCCATTTAATCTCAATGTAAAGGCATTTGGAGACATGAGCCCAGTTTATTCAGTAGACCTTTGTCTAAATCCAAATCATTTGAGTTTGCAGTGTATTTTACAGACATAACTGGCACAGTTGGAGCATGATACATCTACTACTAAAAACTCCATGTGTGTCTATTCTCAGACCAAATAAATCACCTGCCACATGGAGGAAAAAAAAATAAAAAATTTTCAGATTTTCAGGGCCCATTTTCAGGCTGTGAGGATACACAGGATAAGGTATAATGGTGCTGAATGAATATTAAACGTATATTGAAATTATACAAAAGAAGAGAGGCTCCCAAGCAAGTTGGCCCCTGTGAATCCTTAGTTCTTCTAGTCACTGGCCTGGCCAAAGCTTCTAATGTTTTCTCTCTCTCTCTCTCTCTCTCTCTCTCTCTCTCTCTCTCTCTCTCTCACACACACACACACACACACAGGTGTCATTTGCATTTCAAAGGCTCTTGTGTTGCAAAACTACCTGACTACATGGTGCACAGCTGGGGACAGTGGAACAGAGACAGAAACAGCAAAGACTTTAAACACCAGATCAAAGAGGAAGACATAGCACACGACAAACCTGAAGGCCGCAATGGCAGCACTGCTGCCTGCACAGAGACACAATCTGACAACTGGGACAAATACCTCCAGAGGTGGAAGATGCAATCCTGTCTTCTTTAAAGCTGTTTTAATAGTAGACTTCTTGAAATGATGAGCCCTGATGTTTGCATATAGAATGGATATTGTTATTCTTACATTCAGATTGATATTACAAAATCACACACACATTTTTTTAAACATAAGGTGTGACTTCACCAGGAGAAATTCTTGTGTGCATGAAGCAGGGACTTTTCAAGTCGAAGCCACAGCAGTCAGAGGCTGCATCCTTGCAGCCTAAACGTATGTACACAGAGGAACCATGAGTCTATGTATGTGATCGGTTTGGAGTGTATCAGGGCAGTTGTCACTCCACAGTTCTATCAAAGTTACTTTCTGAATGCTATATTCAATAAACATACTCCATCTAAAGCTGTTAAATAATAAATGTCAGCAGCATTCATTGAGTATTGTAATTGTAATGCATTGCCTGAATTATTCTCTTTAAATAATGCACTACATTTGGGTTAATAACAGCTTACTCCACTGTGTTGACAGAGCCACTAGAGGAGAATAAGAAATGACAGCAAGAGACTGGATATTCTTATTGGTGAAAATTAAGTTTCAATTTTCTGAGGAAAAAGACAGTGGAGGGAATGAGAATGAGAACTAAAGCCAATGCTTGATTGTTCTAATGAAATATATTTCAAATGCTCTTGTTAACCTCCCAGTGGAAAGCAAGTCCTCATTGGATGGCAGAGTGAGAGCCATAATGAAGAGCCAAACAGATATCACACAGAGAGAGGCCATCTTTAGTTAAATGGAGGCTAAAAGAGGCTCATTGTCACAGCAATGGCTCTTATTATGCCACATACGGGGTGGGTTAATGACCAGAGCACGGGCAGAAGAAAAACAGATTGAGACTGTGATTTAAAACCTCCCCTTTGGTGAGTGTGATGAAAGACTGTGAGACTTCATCATGCCACGATTTCAAACATTACAATTCCATGACACTGGAAAAGACAAAAAGTCAAGCAAACATGGCCATCACTGTGGCTCCAAGGGCTCAAAATGATAACTTTTTGTTTAGACAATCTTGTTGCTCCTATGATGCGACTTTGACCAAGATGAACAATGACACAATCTGCACTGTGGTCTATCTATGTGGAGAAAATCTATGTAATTACTTGAACATAAACTGAAACCAAAGGGCACAAAAATCACATCCATCAATCTAAAACCTGTGGTATGCTTTGAAAAATGGCTGACAGTAATGTATGCCTAATTTATTGGAAATGGGTTTAAACACTCAAAAACATTACCATGGTCAGTTAATGGCCTTGAGCAAAGGCACATGAAGGTGGTAGCCAGACTGTGATGAAAGGACATTACTTAGTGTTGAAAAGTGGTGGGACATAAGGGCTGAGACAAAAAAAAAAAAGCATTTTTAAACAGTCTTCAACATATTTGATTTTAGGCAGTGTAATGGGGGGAGGGTCAGTATGAGGACAGGGCAAGGGGAAGTAACATGTTGATGATGGGTCATGTCACACAGTGAAGTAATAAATAGACATGGGTGTGTCCCGTTGTGTTATGGCTCTTACTGCAAAAATGGTAGAATATAGACCGACACAGTTGTGTGACACAAAAAAGAGGCTAGATTCTAAATATTGCACAACTTTAGAATTAAATACATTGCCCTTAATATTGATTTTGTGCAGAGTGCATTTTATTTCAAGCCCAATAAAAAACGATAAAGCTGAATTGTTATTGCTTTTCAAAACTACCCACATTTGCTTTTTTGGATCTGAAGCTGTTATTAACATTTGTCAGTGCCTTTCATTAACCCCACTAATATTATTCATACATGTTATTCCTGATCTGCTAACCCTATGCTTAAAGTCTGGTCAAATTTATGCAACTAAAACTACTCGGTTAAGGTTATTGAAAGAAACCATAGAGAACAGTTGTCTTGCTGTCAAAGTCAGACACTTTGTAGGCTAACATTCCACCTTTGCCTCGTCCCTAAGAGGTTTGGTGGCACTATAAAAACATTATGCTACTTCTGTTTCTTGCTGCAGAGGGAGAGCAATCATTATTCATATAACCACAAGTTCTCACACCCCAGGAAAATGTAAAATTAGGTCATTTTATGAGTGTTGAACCATAGCTTACAACCAAGGCTTTTTTTAATTTTGAGTGTCTGGGTGACAATAATGTCCTCTGCACTCTCTCATCTCGAAGGCTGCCATCAGTCATGACTCACTGTTGACAGAGTGTGCAGCAGCACTGTCTTAGGGATGTTAAATTAACAAAAAGACATCCAACACAGTCTCACGAGAGAGGGAGAGGAGGGCATAAAGCGAGAGAGGGAGATGTCACACTCGTCCAAAATGAGAGAGGAGATTAGAGGGAAGGGAGGGGGTGAGGGAGAGGCAATGCCCCCAGCCAGAGTGAGAGGGGAAACTGAAGTGACACACAGAAAAGTGTTAGCCCACAGCCAAAGGAAGAGAGAGGGGGCTCAAAGAAAGTAGCTGAGAGACAGAGAAAGGCAGAAGGGAAGTTGCCCACAGCCAGAGGGGAAGTAGGGCTTTGAGAAACCAACAGAGGGTCAAAGTGACTTCATCAATCACTGCAGACAGCTCAGTGAGAGACAAGAGAGGAAATGCAGAGTTAGGACTCGGGGCGCTCTCTGATCACTCACGTTAAAGCGCAGTGTTGTTTTGTAGCTGTGCGGCGCTCTAGCTTCCGTTCAAATGTTGTCTGTAGGCTCAGCTGGTTTTACACAGCACAGCCTCTGTTTGTGGTTGCTGGTGACTGTTCGAATAGGGAAATGGAATGATATGTACTTCTGCCGGGCTGCTGGGAGTTCATCTTAATGAAGTACATTGATGTGGATGATACATGATTCAGACATCATTTTTCTTCATTTTGATGGAATAGTATTGGTTAAAATTAGTGCTGTCAGGCGATTAAAAAAAATAATCTAATTAATTACAGGATTTGTAATTAATTAATCTAATTAATCGCATTTTAATCTCATAACTGCTAAAGGTCCCCAAATAAAGAATTTGAATTCTAGGACATTACAAAACTGTAGTGCATGACTAATCAATTGAATACACCAAGAAGAGAAGATTTGATATCCACATTTTTATTGGTGAAGTGTGCTTCATAAATGAAATTCAGATGACGCTATCTGAAACGCCTCTTTTAGGCCCTCGTCTTCCACGATTGAAATCGGCCTGCAATCAGCAGCAGCCCACTTTGCGATTGAGTTTGTCAGTTTTTCTGTCGTGGCTTTGCTCATTCATTTTCCTAACTTAACAAGTGTGGGTTGGCGGAGTGAGCTCACGGTAGCACTAGCGGCACTAGCAGCAACTACATGTTTAGCGTTTAAATGATAATTCAGGCTGGAGCTGCTACGGTGATAGGAAAATTCTTTTTTACACAAGGTACAAATCACTGCGTCCTTGTTAATAGTCCCGTCTTTGTTCTTTTTATAAATAAACTTGCCATTCAAAGGTCCAAGTAGGCTTGCCTCGCTCTCCGGTGTCGCATCCAAGTCTGTTATCACCCTGCTTTTGACTAGTGGCGTAGGTAGGATGCGACCTGCCGCTGCAGCCTACGGGTCACTCAAAGGGCCAAATTTAAAATGCTTGCGCATTGACTTGCCAATCATGATTAATTGCGTTAATTTTTATAGCGCGTTAATTTGCAGCATAATTAATTAATCTAATTAACGCGTTAAACTGACAGCCCTAGTTAAAATCATTCAAGTTTTTATTGACAACATTCAATATTCACAATGAAATAAATAACGATCAAAGCTGACATTGGGGGAAACTGTGTTGGAGTGACTTGATCAGATTTGATTAACAGTGACCTCACAATGTAAGCAAACAGTCCCACAGGTTCCATCAGATTTTAATTCTTCCTAAATTCTAATTGGCGTATGTGACATCATGTGACATCAGATTTTTCTGAGCCCCACCCACTGTGTTCACATAGGATCCCATCACTCATCGTAAGAGGCTGATTTAGAAGATGTGCTTGTAAGCCTGATCAATTCCTTCTCCTTTGTTTTGTTCTGGGTGCACCGGGTGTCACACATGCCAAAATGTGCTCCATTAACATGCTGGAACTGTATAACATTGTGAATACATGAACTGCACAGTGCACAAAGGCAGCCAGTTCAGTGTGTGTCAGCAAACACTGCAAAGTTATTTTAGGCTGAAGGGAAAAAGAGTGAGATGTGCCCTCAATGAGAATTTTGCAAATAAGTTTGATTTGAACATTTTGTCTAACATATTAACAACAAACTTGATCAGGCTGGTGCTACATGTTCCCCTAAATGTATTTTTCTGTTGGAAAGTAATAGGAAAAGAATGAAAGAATTAAAGAAGTATTGAGGGCATAGTGTTGCAGATGATCCAATAGATCTAATGTGAGATGGTATTTTGGTATTTTCGACACACAGTCAGGTTTTAGAGATTTTTTGTTTTTGACTTTTGTGTAGATTGATTATTTTAGAACCAATTTTCAGTTTCAATTTTAGCCTGGTGTAGGACCATGGAGTGGACTTAAAAAACCAGTGCTCAAAGGTGATCCAAAGTGTGAGCTAACCCAATTGTAAGTAATTTACTATTATTATTCTGATTATTATTACTATTATTGTCCTGTAGCTTGAAGTGATGCCTCGTTCGTGTTGTGAGCGTGTGTGCTCTCTCTGACCTGGCCTGCTGTAATCCTTCACTGGCTGACAGTTGAGTTCAGACAGCTGATTCTGGGGCAGACCTCTTGGGCTGCCTCCCTCGCAGCTAAAAGCCATCGTCTCTTCAATCCTCACCTCAAAGCAATCTATCCAGCCTTCAAAAGCTCTCTCCCTCTCTCTTTGTGTGTCTGTGTGTGTGTGTTTGTGTGTGTGGCTCTCTGTCTCTCAATCTCTCCACATGCCTGCTTCTCTCTCTTTCATCTTGCTGTCTTCTTACTTCTTTCTCTATTTGTGTCTCTCACTTTCTTTACCTCAGGGTGACTCCTTGTTTGGCTGAGGATGATCTCGCTGTCTCTCGCTCTCCCTCTCTCTTTCATTCATCTTTCCCCTAAAGACTGTAGTAGTGTACTTTGTGTACATTTTTGTGGCTCATCAAGACACATATGCCACCAAGCCAAATGGAGAAATATGACTGGTGGTATCAGCCTCATTATCTTGAATGGGCGATCAAAGAGATAATTACTTTTACTCTAAATACCCTTTTATCTGTACCAGTTATTCAAAGTTGGTGGAAAATGCAATGTGTATGTACAACATGGACACTGTGTAAATCATGCTAAAAACAGAATGTAATGATTTGCAAACCCCTTTTTTGACTAATATCTAATTGAATAATAGTATCTCTCTCTCTCTCTCTCTCTCTCTCTCTGTCTCTAATATATAAATATATATAATATTATGTATTATTATATATTTATATTCTTATGTAATATTTTAGATATAGATATATAATATTTTATATATTACATATTTTATTGAATATATTTATACTAATATTATAATATAGATAGATAGATAGATAGATAGATAGATAGATAGATAGATAGATAGATAGATATTACAGTGAATTTACAGTGTTACATCACAGTGAAAGTGAAATTCTTTCCCAGTCTCACATGTTATATGACTTCAGCTGTTCAGCAGTTCGAGGTCTCCATTACTGTATTTTGCGCCGCAAGTGGCACCCATATTCAATAGGGGCCAGGTTGGACCGCAGACAGGCTAATTCCTGCACTCTTTTACTATGAAGCCATGCTGCTGTAATGTGTGCAGAATGTAGCTTGGCATTATCTTGCTGAGATAAGCCGGGACACCCCTGAAAAACATATCATCTGGATGGCAGCATTTGGAGCTCCAAAACTTTGTGTGTGTATCTTTCAGCATTAATGGTGCCTTCACAGATGTTTAAGTTATCCATGCCATGGGCACGGGCTGTTTGCATGTTCTTCCCGTGCTTGCGTGGGTTCTCTCCGGGCACTCCGGCTTCCTCCCACAGACCAAAAACATGCTCATTAGGTTGATTGGTGACTCTAAATTGCCCCTAGGTGTGAGTGTGAGTGTGAATGGTGGTGTGCTTGTGATCGGCTGGCGGCCGGTCCAGGGTGTACCCCGCCTCTCACCCATGAGGCCTTCTTGATTTTAACTTTTAAAAATATATACAGTCAGCATTTCTTTCATTTCTGTGACAAAACTAAATGAAATTTGTACTTGCAAAGTTTGTACCCAATCATGATACTGCCACCTGTTACCAATGAACCTGTTTACCTGTGGAAAGTTCCAAACAGGTGTTTTTGGTGATTCTTATGACAGTAATTCTAGAGATGCTTGGCTCAGCTAGCATGAACAGCCACAAGGAGGAGGCTAGAGGCCAAGATCATGGCAACACACAGAGAATTAGTCAACTCTCAGAGCTCCAGAAAGGTGTGGGGAAGACAGGGACTCTCAAGAGGTACCACCAACTGTCCTTACCCAAGGCACTACAGAGTGCATAGCCAAGATTCACAGCTCTGGCTACTTGCCTGAAGAGATACACTAGAGAAATAGAAGCCAGACAAATAAATAGGATGATGCCTGTGAATATTCTCATTCATCCAGGTCATTGTAAGCTTCAGGGCATTTAATCATTCGGAACTGGACTTTGTCAGTTTGTCTTGGAAGACGTTTCGCCTCTCATCCGAGCAGGCTTCATCAGTTCATGCGCACCAGACTAGATAGGACAGCTCTAGTCTAATGAAATGGTGTTAGGTTCAAGTATTTATCCTCTGAGTGAGGCCAACCCCCAAAACCAAGGATGGTATCACTCTATTGTGAGGCAAACGATCCCCCATTAAGGCGGGGTAGGGTGCGACCCTTGGGTGTCAACGACAGTCGTCTGCCTCGTTAGTGTCCCATTCTTGTCATTGGGAGGCTCCTTGAGCCATGTGTGAATGGCTTTGTTGTTTATTTTCAGAGGCTAAGTTTTGAATCTCTTTGGAAGAGATGAAAGGACAGCATTGTATGTGGGAGATCGGTGGTGTCTCAGACCTCCCCCTCTGTTCAGAGACGGTTTTTCAACTTTGACATAGATGGCTTCTCTCACTCCTCTTTCAAACCATCTGTCTTCTCTGTCCAGAATATGCACATTTTTATCCTCAAAGGAGTGTGCTTCCTCCTTGAGGTGCAGGTAAACAGCTGAGTCTAGACCTGAAGAGTTAGCCCTTCTGTGTTGTGCCATGCGTCTGCTCAGTGGCTGTTTTGTTTCCCCAGTATATAAGTCTGTGCATTCCTCACTGTACTGGACTGCATACACCAGATTGTTCTTCTGAGTATGAGGTGTCCGCTCTTTGGGGTGCACCAGCCTTTGTCTGAGAGTGTTCCCAGGTTTGAAATGTACCGGGATGTTGTGTTTGTTAAAGATTCGCCTGAGTTTCTCTGATACACCAGACACATATGGAATGACAATGTTATGCCGTCTGTCTCTCTTTTCTTCCTCTGTCACCCTGTTCTTTCTGGAAGCGGCTGAACTTTTCACAAAAGACCAGCTGGGATAACCACAGGTTTTGAGGGCATCCCTCAGGTGTTTGTGTTCCTTGTCTCTGGCATGTTGGATGGTTGGAACATTATCAGCTCTGTGTTGGAGAGTTCTGATGACGCCTAGTTTGTGTTCCAGTGGGTGATGTGAGTCAAAAAGGAGGTACTGATCTGTGTGAGTAGGTTTTCTGTAGACCCCAATATGGAGGCTCCTGTTCTCTCCAATGTGGACATCACAGTCCAAAAAAGGCAAACTCTTGTCCTTGACATCCTCTCGAGTGAATTTGATGTTCTTGTCCACTGAGTTAATGTGCTCGGTGAAGGCTTGCACTTCTTGGCTTTGGATTTTTACCCATGTGTCATCCACATATCTGTACCAATGACTTGGTGTTGTTCCTTTGAAAGAGTTCAGAGCCGTTCTTTCCATGTTCTCCATGTACAGATTAGCCACAATGGGGGATACTGGTGAACCCATCGCACACCCATTTTTTTGCCTGTAAAACCTCCCTCTAAATTGAAAATAGGTGGTTTTTAAGCAGAGTTCCAGTAAATGGCATATTTGCTCCAGGTTAAGGGTAGTTCTGTTCTGCAAAGTGTTGTCTTGTAACAACTGCCGCCTCACTGTTTCCACTGCATCTTGAGTTGGAATGCATGTGAACAACGATGTGACATCAAAGGAAACCATAGTTTCTGATGGGTCTAGTTTTAAGTCCCGGACCAATGGACTTTGTAAATAAGGTCCGGGTTAGGTTTGGGTTAAGGTAAGACTCCAGGAAATGAATGTAAGTCTATGTAATGTCCCCACTAGTGATAAAATCACAACGTGTGCGTGCGTGCGTGTGTGCGTGTGTGCGTGTGTGTAAATATATATATCACTTCTAATTATCAGTTGAATGTCAATAATCTTGCAGGTATTGCGTTATAAACCAAGTAAATTTGACCCAATGGCAGCAACATTGCAATTCATGCCAAGGCAATTGGGAGGAACATGAAAGGGGGGGGGGGGGGGGGGGGGGGGGTCACCAAAGAAAAAAAAATCTTTTTGTGTTTTTTGGCTCATGTCTTATGTTCATGTATTTACATCAACTGCATAAGACTGGCAATATCACAATTTATTTGCTTCTTTTAAGTTGGCCAAAATAGCACATTTCAGCTTTACAGGGAATGACAATTATGACAGCACTGATATAATCCAATTCAACGAAGTACCTAGCATCAATTAAAATGCCATAATTCAATTAATCAAAATCAAAGTGCAAAGTTTCTTATGTAAACACAGCAACATTTAAACAATTAATTAATCAGTAAAATACAATGGGTCATGGGTGGTTGTAGTGTGAAGTTTTTAGAATCTGCAGAAAAAGACTACATTACGGTGGTCAGAATCATTTTGGTTTCTCTATTTCGATAGATTGGTCAGTTGCTCATTTCTGCCTGATTTAGGCCTTTTTCTCCTTTCCATCACTTCTGTGGAATCAGGATCTTCAATCACAGAGTCCAAGTCAGATTTAGCTTATCTGTGACCACATATGGAAATGTTCACAAGTGTGCACATATAGCTTTGGCTTCAGACGTGAGACGAAATGTGAGATAGCTGACAGATTTGGACTTTTTCAGGGTGCTATTTAGACATCTTGCTTGTTTGTCCCTGCTGTTTCAATCAACCTGCATGTATTCACTTGTTATGACATACCATACGACCACTCAACATGCAAAAAGTAATTCTGTTTTGATTTAATGATTAAAGTACATACAGTCCGTGATCAAAAAGTGAGAACCTCTTAAATTAAGTTGTGGATAGTGGCAGGTAAGGTGAACATCTATCGAGCCTTTAGCTCAACCACAAGTGTCCAAATGAAGGACTTTAATTGGGAGTTTTATGAAAAGGTCAGCAGTGGGTAAAACGAAAAGCATCAGTCATCTCAAACTGTAATCCACTGCAGGTCTGAGAAAGGTGAGTAAAGGTTTTTCCCCCTCTGCTATCTACAAAGAAGATGGTGTATAGCTTGGCTCAAGTACTGCACTGCTAAAGGAATTAGCTAAAGAAGGTCATGTCAAACTTTTTTTTTTTCATATAACCTTTATTTAATACTTAGAAAACAGTAATTGATGACACCATGTTTCACAAGAGTGCTGAGATCACAAACATGAGAAGAAATAAAAAAAGAAGGTTTTCTGTTACTTTCTTTAGTCGTCTTTAAGAATATTACTGAAAAAAATATGAAATATTGGATATTGAAATACTCACATTGGAGGTAGTCTCACAAGAATTCTTGTGAGGTAGTCGAACAAGAATGCCAGAGAAAGTGCAATCAAAACTTTTCGGTTGTAGAATTTCACAATCTAGATGACTTTTTCTGGTTTGTCCAATGTCACCAACCCCACCCTTTTCAACAATTACAATATTTAAGATTGGCTCTGCTTAACTCGACACACCCTTGAGCCTTGGGGCTCTATTTTCGACTCTGCAGCCGGCGCGGCACAGGTTGAGTGACCATTAGGCGTTGCTTTCGATGTGGTCAGATGAGATACTGATCAAAATATATAAATTTAGGTCTGACTGTATGTGCTGACTCAGATAGTTGCATTGAATTGCGGCTGTTGCTAATAATCAATCACAGTGAAATGCCAGACACTGTGGAAACCTGACTGTGAGGTGTTGGTGACGTGAGCGCACACCTCCGCTGGTTTACGAAAATCCACTTGCGCTGCTGGTGCAAAGTTGACCAGGTCTGAGGTGGCGAGCTTTCAGTGCACTTTTACGCCGCAGGCGCAGACTGAAATGGTCGAAAATTCCAATGCACCGGCTCATTATGCCGACACCTCCCCCTACTGCGCCGCAACGCCCATCCTGGCGCACCTCTGTATGCTTCAGTTTACCAAAATTCCAAATGCGCTGTGCGCCTGTCTGCGCCGCTCGAAAATACTACTGCACCGGCGGTGCAGCCTGTGCCACGCCGGCGGCGGAGTTGAAAATAGAGCCCAAGGCGTGAAAACACTACAGGCTACTGATTGGCCAAAGTGAGTTGTCATTTAAGTGATATCCTGAACATCGACTGATGAAAGCGTCCCGGCACTGCAATGACAATCAATTAAGAATCAAATGTATATTGAACATTACAGTGGCAAACAAATTCCCACAAAGTAGCACTAGGGTGGGTAGTGGGAAAGTTTTGATTTAGCCGTGAAGAGAAACAGCGAGGCATGCATGGATGGCTGAAGAGGATGGAAAAATAACACAAACAACAATGTACCACTTCAATTCTACACTTTTTCCCCTGGGTGGCACTCTGCTGGACATACTGTATACTCAGATATATACTTTTTAATAAGACTCAATAATTTCCTAAAACAGCTGGATTTTTTTGTAGTTTTTAGCACACATTACTCAAACAGGACTGAACAGTGTATTTGGTGGAGACTATTTTCTGGTTTATCTGGTTGTGTATCATAACGAAGGAACAGCCAACCAGTGCAACAGTGTGGCTCACTGATGAGTTTTTAATAGTTTTTGGACATCAGCTATATATTATATATTACAGATAGATTACACTTTTGGGACCCATGCAGTACTTGCTATAAGGTTCAGTTCATTGTTGGGCATTAATAAAAATGTAGGGTCATCATAATTATCCATAAATTATAAATGTAATATAAATGATACCAACCCACTGACTAGAAATTAAGGATCTCTAGGCTCAGAAGATTCCCATTACTGTTTCACTCGAATACAAGAGAATCAAGAGAATATGAAACCTCCTCAAATGGGACAATATATAGTATATTTTTCTTCCTACAAAAACCTAAAAGAGATATTTATAAAATATTGACAATCAAGAGTCTCCTACTCATTCTACGATCCTGTCAACAAAAAGCAAATGATGTTTAAGATGAGATGCAACAGCAAACATTTAACAACAAACTTAAAACAAATTTACTGATGCTGTAGCATGTGGACAATTTCAACCGGCTTGTTGAGACACATCCCACAAACAAGTGGCCCTGAATCAACATCAGACCGATACAGATGTTTCATTTGAAGTTTTAAATCATTTATTGTCTCTCTCATGTCTTCTTCATAGAACATCAAAAATATTGTTACTGCCAGTTGAAACCTGCAACAACATACATTTACCCTCAGTCAGCACCTTCTAAGAAATGTTTGTCACATTGGCCTCATCAGTCAGATTTTTTTATTTCATCAGGGGACAACTTTCTTGATTGTGCTGCTCTCCTTGGATTCCCATCACCAATATAAATAGCCGAGTGCAACAGTACATCAGTTCCCATGTGCAGAATGTAGAGTGTTCTTTGTTACACTAATGGAGCAAATTGCTTTATTAATTGAATAATATACTTTCATTTCAATTGAAATATTAAATCACAGCTAATTGTCACAAATAAACTGTATTATTAGAGCCAGTGTCCCTGTAATACTGTAACCACAGTATTTTATTATCAGACTGTTGCTGAACGTCACATGATTATGCCCTGCCGGGGGTTTTATTACCATTTTGCCTGCAAGGTACATCTCAGTCTGTGGGCCTCTTCCATTTTCCAATTGCCAGGGTTCTCAACCCAGTAGCATCACAGCTTCCCAGGAGCATGCAAATTCATCTCACCCTCCACACTCTGAGACAGGAATGGATTCCCAACCCTATGAAAACAGACAACTGCCCTGTGGTTTCAGAGCAAATCAAGTGGTTTCAATAATCTGATTATTGGCAAATTTTCACCACCAAGTAAGATATGAACTAAACCTCATTAGCGAATGTTCTGGTCTTATCTTGTGCATCTAGTTTCAACTCCTTTATTATTCTGTTTTTATATTGAGGTACATGTTCCTGAAAAGTGTGTTTAAATTACCACATATTAAGACATGATGTAGCATATTGGCATTGGTTTCACTGGACTTAATGGGAAATCGGATGTACAGAGGATTTTACCTGAAGGGATCAGTATGGGCCCAACAGTGATTTTTTCCTTAAACAGGTTAATCTGCCAGGGACAATTCACTGTCCCTGCTGGTAGAGAATGGTCGCTGCAGCAGAATTAGAATATAGATGTAGAACTGCAGTTGATATCCAAACAGTACAAAAGCAGCAGAGTTACAAAGTACCAAAACAGAACAACAGAATTACACAATAACACAGCTTCAAAGTGGCAGAAAAACAAGATCTTCTTTGTTGCACAAGAACAAAATTTGTATGTCAAACTGACAAATCAGTTAATACCATCACTTTTATGTTATCAAAAGCACAGAGCACCATCAACTGTAAGAACAATCCTCCAAGACAATTTTGAACGGTCACTGAGAAAAATATGGATCCTTTGTGAGTAGTTCTTCCACTAACATCTTGCTGTATTGGCATTCTGATAAATTACTGTTCTTAAATGAGAAGCTGTGTCACTGTTTCATTCCACAGTGCATCACATTACTCTACAAGCGAGTTCTGCATCAACTAAAAACTGCAGATGTAGACTAAATCATGAGCCGCCTGAGATGTCACTGCTGTAATTCTCATTGGCCAACAGTAACTTGATCAAAGAGCTCATTTGCCAAAGAGTCATCTGCTGAAATTACTTGGTGCTTCTGGGGCATTTGTTCAACCATGCAGAGGGGAGTCACATGTTTTGATCCTTGTTGTGATGAGACCTATTAATGGACTTAATAATCAGCTCTCATCAAGTGTAGTGTCAAACGAGTCAGCAGAGGTTCAGGCAGGAAAGGAACATTGTTGTGGGTGTAAGTCCCTCAGAAGGCCTACAGCTCAACCTTAGTCCCTCTTTGTTATATATGCATATATAATATACTGCACATAGAATAAACCATCAGCCAGATGCATCAGAGTTGTTCAGTAAGAGTGTGGGTGCTCAGTGTGTGTGTGTGTGTGTGTGTGTGTGTGTGTGTGTGTGTGTGTGTGTGTATACACACACACACACACACACACACATATATATATATACACATACATATATATTTTTTTTTTTATTATTTTTTTTTTTTTTAGTAAATAAAGGCATGTAGGTTAGAGTCCCAGATGGGACTCGACCAAATATAAGGTAACCTGACAGTGTATGTTCTATTTCCCTTGATGAGTCCCCTGACAAGGACAGCCTAGCAAGAACAAACTGTAGCATATGTTGTCAGGCCACATGGGATGGGATGCTATTATGACTTTCAGTGTAGACTCATTATCAAATTAGCCCGAGGTGTCTGGATGCAGGAAAATCCTCCTACAAGGGCAGCTCAGACAAAATACCTAGTATTTTCATTGTACTGTCCTCAAATGACCTGAATTCCTCAAAAATACTTAAGGCCTGGATACAGTCAAAAATGGTGTAGATTCAAGACTTCTGTCATGACTTTGATGACCAGTGACTAGTTACTGGTGTATTTAGAATTTTGACTTGGAATGACCACATATTCAATAGATAGATTAAAAATGATGTAAAAAATAAGTGTGTAGAGAATCAATTCTTGATATTCCTGACAATGGCTATACATTGAATCAGTCCAACAGCTAATCATGTTGCATGGAAATGAGAAAAAGGTGTGTCTGCACAGACCACTACAGCCAACAGAGGATACCCAGATTATTGTATTTGATGACAAGACTATGGTCATCAACCAAAAACAGATAGCAACATACAAAATATTCAGCTTAGAAATTACAAATAATTGGATTGTGTCACAGGCCCAGTTTGTCTTAGACTGCTTAAAAGTTTATTGGAAGGAACTGAATACAGATTTGAAAACATTTTGGTTTAGATTAGGTTAATATTTTAGATTTGGTGACTGTGACCTCACTTGAGACTTGTTGGTCTTTACTCTGACTGGACTTGCCTCTGTTGAACTTCATAGCTGAGGCTTGAAACTGATTTGTGACTTTCAAAACAATGAGTAACAAGGATAATGCAGACTTTACCTTTATCACTGCCTACCCAGAAGGTAAGAAGATGCATCAGAAGAAATACATAGATGGCCAGTTCAAAAAGACAAAAATATGTGACAAAAAAAAAATATATGACACATTTTGAACTCTTAATTTAATCTTTAAATGAAGTCATTAAAACCAAATCTGTTCATTATAGTAATAATTTAAAAAAAATGTCATTGTCTTAACACACCAATAAGGTTATATATTATTAAAATCAACTAGATATTTTAACATTAGCCCTAACTTCTTAACGCATCAAGAAATCAGTAAATATGTCTGTCGTCATCAATATGCAAATGTATTCATCTACCCTTTAGGGGAAACTTGTGAAATTAAGTATTAAGGGTACAGGAGTAATTTTTGAGTTTTGAAGCAATTAGAGAATTACATGCATACACACTGACAGATGTCAAACTGATAATATGATGTTCTGCATACCAAGTACCATTCCATAAATGACGCACAAACACACTCTCTCAGTATAGATTCTCTTCTGTACGCTCTGTTCTTTCCTATTCATACTGTCAGAGTCTACGAAAGCTGTTCCTTGTTCAACATCTGTAGCTGTAAGAAGTCAAAATGAGTCATTAGTGAGCTATTAATGGTTGTCCATCATCCTGAAGGTTCCTGGGAAAAGCTTTATCCTTTAGTTTTTAATGATGTCAGGACCCACAGAAAGAATCAATGTTGCTCTCTGGGACATAAATCCCTCTTGGCATTTCCACAAATGTTAGTGTAGTTTAAGACAGGACCTTGTAATGGGCCATTTACCAACTCACATACTGGCTCATTTGACATCACTGAAGACAAATGGCATTCATCACAATATTCATTATTTTCCAAATCACGCATTTTGTCCATGAAATTTGTAGTGGAGTAGAGGAAAAAGTAAAACTGGAGAAAGAGACACAACAGAAGTGTTATTATGATGCCCAGAGCACATTATGAACATACTGTAATGCTGTCACTGAGTAACCAGAGTAGGAAACATCTTTTGGGAATGTGAAGTTTTTTGTTTTGTTTTGTTTTGTTTTGTTTTGTTTTGTTTTTTTGCTTACAACATTCCATTCAAGCTAAAGTAACTGGGTAGGTCTATTTTAAGAAACAATACGTGTCTCAGTGGAAATGGTTATAAATGGTGGGTGGTGCTCACTAGGTTCCACTTAGGCTTTCCTCCTCTTGAATTTGAAATTGTACGGCTTCATAAATGAAGTAAATCCAAAATCAAGTTGGAAAGCTGCATCATCCCCATCTACAAGCATCATCTGTCCATATGCGGACATGTCCACTCTTTACAAATGAATAATCTCTGACAGTGAGCATTTTATTTTTTTGCAAATTAACCACTTTTAACTGACATGAGAGACAAAACCAAGATGTGAAGTCCACTCTTCATGTTTTAGGTAAATGAAAGCTTTCTGCTTCTTATTCCCATTGCATCTGAACTGTTACATGTCAACTACATCGACAAAAACACAGGTGTTACTGAACAGAAGCGCATCAAATGACGCTAATTTTCTGAGCACACTAAATCCTCTTTAGGATGAATTTAATCTTGTAGTAAAAAAAAAACACACACACACTTATTTCCACCCTTGAGATGTACCTCGTCTCTTTCTCTCTTAGAGGCTCTAAGCTGTGGTCTTTATGAAGTCGGGACCTGATGATTTGAATTGATTCACTGTGACGCTTTTGACATTTCCAGGCTACTGATCCTCTCTGAGCCACGCTGATCTGTTGTCAATGAGGAGGCAGACAGGAGAGCTGTAAGTCTGGTACCTCTCCACCTGAAAATACCGGTCTCTCTTTGAAGCCAGACCTTGGCACGATTGATCTGTTTCTCATCATGGATGGCATTGTTCAATTTAACCTTATTTAAAGAAATACCTTGATATTTTGAGTCACTCTGTGTTGTGTGCTAGCCTTTTTCATTGGTAAAAGGATGATGTCATTAAATTTGGTACATTTAAGATAAAATATATATATATGGAAACAATACTGCCTTATTTCAGTTTGAATACCTAGACAACATATATCACATTGTAAGTAAATATAAAGTGCTGCGCCTCGCCACTGAGGAAATAATGTGTGACATTACAGGTTTTACTGTAGGTTATAATTTATGAGATGATACATTTCATCATTGCCCTCAAGATTTGAAGATACCAGTCTAATTTCCTGTGCCTCTGCTGCCTAATTACATTATATAATTATAGTCTACTTTTGTATCTACATCTAGGGAAATTAAAGCAGTTATGTACATAAAGTGGCACTTGTCCATCCAAACTCTAATTAGCTACAGCAAAGTTAAACTTTTTACACCCCTTTGTCACATTTGGTATGGGATGTAGTGGAGGGTAAACACATTTAGCCACATCTCAAAGTCTGAAATAGCACTTGTGAAACTCTCCCTGGGTGTTACTTTACTCATATTAGGTACCTCATTTTGCTCTGAGACCATTGTAGCCTGCAAATGCAGAATGACCGTCAACCCACAACCCACTCTTGCTACATGGGAGCTCAGACAAATATACCTTTGGTGCTGAAGCTAGCATCAACAGTGGCTGGAGCTAATCCATGTGGGAGAAAAAGTAAAAGTGGGTGGACAAACAGTGTGACTCTGTGAAAGCATCAAGTAATGTTCTGAATAAAAGACCAAGAAGGTAGCTAGCTATGAGCCTCTGAAGGGTAAAACTTTCCAATTTTCTGGTGATAACATGACCTGTGATTGTTAATATAACTCTGACTAACTTGTGAAGTTCACTAACCTCTGAAATCCATTGTTGTTGATCACAGAACACAGCCTTAAGTCTTTGGCTGTATATTTATTGATGCATCTTGCTATTTCTTCAGCGCAGGACTTCTGGAAGCAGGGCTCCAAATGCTTCTTTTGGGCTCCTTTGGCCTGGCTGAACCTTTGTTGTTGCCAAATGGCTCCTCATGTTCCTGTACTATAGTTGACCATCTTCTGGTAGTATTTGCAAATTGTTTTGCATTTGTCAGTTTCCTTTTTCGCCATTGTCAGAAATGGGAAAAACTAAATGCTGAAACATATCAGCTCCAAATGTCCTCAATCTCTTTTTCATTATTGGCACATCCATCCGTAATTTTCTCACTGGACTTACTTTTTGGCTTGCATGCAAAGGATGATGGGAGTCTGTCTTCTTGCTTACTATGATTGCGCCCTCTGCTGTTCAAACAAAAGCAATAAAATTTTCAACAAGAGGAGATAAGTAAATAACCACGTAAGTTCACGGTAGATAGCGTCACAGTCCCACAATGGCATCGAGTCATATTTTTATCTCGATATTGCGAGTTTCAATATATTATTACATCCCTAATAAATATATGTATATACATATATATGTAATTATGTTGCTTATCCATATTTGCTGAAATTAACAAGTTTATGTACAGCTCCAGATTTATCAAACGGAGGCTAATTTTTTGAGGAATGAGATGAGAACAGAGGAGACAGAAGTGAGAGCGAGACACAGGGTGCAGAAGTGGAGACAGACAGAGAAAGGGGTAAAAGTAAAAGGCTCAGAATTTAAAGGAAAATGAGTGAAAGATGGCGCCTCTGTGTGTGTGTGTGTGGCCGTCTGCTGCTCCTGCAATGTTTGGTGTTTTTACTGTTTTTAACCATCGGCACTAAAAAAATCGAATCTCTGTTGGTATATGATCGCCATGCAGTCCCTTTTGTTTCTCCTGCATAATGTCACAGATCTAGGTGCTTTTAATCACGGTGGACAGAATACTTTGCCCCCGCTCCTGGTGGGGATTCTGCCTCACCTATATCGGGCCTTGGCCCTACCTTCTCAGTGGAAGCGTCCCCTGCGCCGCGGCAGGTTGGTGAGGCTGAAACTCCAGCTGGCATGCCCTTTGTCCATTTCCCGGACAGGACATGGATTATTTCCTCCGTTTGCTGTGCCCCGGCATTTCCTGGATCCCATCGATGCCTGTCTGGTACCTGTCACTGGCTCATCTGAGGGACTCTGCCCTCTTCGGCTCTCTCAGCGTGGGGTAAAGCACCAGCTCCTGAGGACGCTGCTCCGGGCTCCCCGATCTAACGGGCCCCAGCTCCCACCAGGATTGGTTTAGTGAACGCTAAATCCCTGGCGAACAAAACCTTCATCATGAGGGATTTCTTTAGCTCCCGTGGCCTGGATTTCCTCTGTGTGACAGAGACTTGGATCCATGCCTGTGAGTGCAGCGCTCTGGTGGATATTCTGCCTGCCGATTGTTCCTACTTTAACTCCCCACGGACGTCGGGTCGTGGAGGAGGAATGGTGACGGTTTACAAAAACGACTTTAAATGTAAGCAGTGCACCGTCTCATCTTGTTTTTACAGCTTCGAGGTGACTTTATTTGAGGTGGGTCGCTCCGACCCGGTGCTGTGTGCCGTCATCTACCGACCCCCCAAATATAATAGGGACTTTGTGAATGACTTCTCTGGTCTTCTGGCTGAAATTATGCCTAAGTATGACCGTGTTCTCCTCTGGGATTTTAATATTCATGTGTGTTGTCCTGATAAGCCGTTGGTGAAGGACTTTTTAAGCCTTATTGACTCTATTAATTTGGTGCAGTGTGTGTCTGGTCCCACACATGAACATGGACACACATTAGACTTGTCCTCTCTCATGGGTTATCTGTGTCTGACTTGGAGATCTGTGACAACGTGATTTCTGATCATATGCCTGTCTTGTTTGAAGTTGCTTTCTCCTGTGCTGAGGTTAAATCTAGCGCTCCTGTTCAGAGACGTCAGATTTTTAACTCTTATACTGCCGGGCAGCTCTCTGTGGCTCTTAATCAGCTCTGTGTCCGTCCTGCTTCTGTTAACACAGAGGAGTTCGGCTCCTGGTTTCACTCCTCCTGCCAAACCATACTGGACTCTGTGCCTCCATTAAAAACTGTGCAGCCCAAAGCTAAATCTGAGCCCTGGTTTAATGAAAGAACTCGCACAGCTAGACAGGAGTGCCACAAAGCTGAGCGCAAGTGGAAGATGGACAAGCTGCAGGTTTCCCTCCAAATCCTAAAGACCCTTTGATGTTTTAACTCATCAAAGGGTGGTGTGTGAGGAAAGATGGCGCCGGTGTGTGTGGCTGCTCGTCTCTCGCTCTCTCTTTGGTGTGTGTTTTTGGTGTTTCTAGTTCTTGGCACTCTACAGACCAAGTCTCTGCTGGTGTACGATCGCCAGTCTCTCCTGGATCTTCGGCATAATGTCGTGGATCTAAGTGTGTTTGACTATGGTGGGCAAAAAACCTTGCCCCCGCTCCTGTCGGGGATCCCGACTCATCTGCTCCGGGCCTCGGCCTTACCTGCCCGGCGGAAGCGTCTCCGTCGCCGCGGTAAACACAGCGGCTGTCTGGTGAAGCTAAAGGTCTGCCTGGCACTGCCTTCTTCCATCTCCCGGACAGGACATGGATTATTCCTCCCTTTCGTTGTGTCCCGGCGCTTCCTGGACCCCGTCGACGCCTACCTGGTACCTGTTGCCGGTCTGGATGAGGGACTCCGGCCCCGCCGCCCCTGCTCTCCTCGGCTCCGCCAGCGCGGGGTGAACCTCCGGAACTTGAGGACGCTGCTCCGGGCTCCCCGGTCCGCCGAACCACAGGCCCCGTCTCCTGCCAGGATTGGCCTGGTGAACGCCAGATCACTGGCAAACAAGACGTTCATCCTGAGGGATTTCTTCAGCTCCCATGGCTTGGACTTCCTCTGTGTGACGGAGACCTGGATCGGTGCTGGTGAGTGCAGCGCTCTTGTTGAGCTTTTACCAGCTGGCTGCTCTTACTTTAACTCCCCGCGGACATTGGGCCGTGGAGGAGGAACAGCGACTGTTTATAAAAACAGCTTTAAATGTAAGCAGCGCCCTGTTTCATCTCCATTCTCCAGCTTTGAAGTGACTTTATTTGAGGTGGGTCGCTTCGACCCGGTGCTGTGCGCCGTCATCTACCGACCCCCCAAATACAACAAGGACTTCCTGAATGAGTTTTCTGACTTTCTGGCTGGAATCATGCCCAACTATGACCGTGTACTGTTTGTTGGGGATTTCAACATACATGTGTGCTGTCCGGATAAACCGCTGGTGAAGGACTTTTTCAGCCTTATTGACTCTTTTAATCTGGTACAGTGTGTGTCTGGTCCCACACACGAACACGGACATACATTAGACCTGGTTCTGTCTCACGGGGTGTCTGTGTTTAACCTGGAGGTCTGTGACAGTGTGTTCTCTGACCATATGCCTGTGTTATTTGATGCTGGTTTCTCCTGTGCTGCAGTCAAATCTGGCGCTCCTGCTCGGCGCTGTCGGGTTTTTAACCCTCTCACTGCCAGTCAGTTCTCTGCTGCTTTTGACCAGCTCTGTGTTCCTTCTGACTCGACTCCGCCTGATACTGAGGAGCTCAGTTCTTGGTTTCACTCCTCCTGTAAAGCCATTCTGGACTCTGTGGCTCCATTAAAAACTAGGCAGCCTAAAGCTAAACCTGAGCCTTGGTTAAATGACAGGACTCGTGCAGCTAGACGGGAGTGCCGTAAAGCTGAACGCAGGTGGAAGAAGGACAAGCTGCGGGTCTCACTTCAAATCTTAAAGGACTGCTGGCGCCAGTACCAGAACATTGTCAAAGAGACCAAAAGAGAACACCTGTCAGACATCATTGTGTGCAATCGCCATAACCCACATGTGTTATTCAAAACCATCGACTCTGTTTTAAATGCCCCACAGTCTGTTGGTATTGAAGCATCCCCTGAACTGTGCAATAACTTCCTGCACTTTTTCATTGATAAAGTTGTTAGCACAAGGGCTCTCATCTCAGCTCCTGCATCTGACCCCTCTGTGTCTGTTCCCTGCCCGGCTGTGTTTGATAAGTTTGAACCTGTGACTCTGTCATATTTAGAGGATCTGGTCAGCCATATTAAGCCATCAGGCTCCCCTCACGATGCTGTCCCTCCTCATTTCTTTAAAGAGGTTTTCCCCAGTATAGGGCAGCTGGTCCTTACCATTATTAACAGGAGCTTGTCTTTTGGTGTTGTCCCCAGAAGTTTTAAACACGCAGTAGTGCAACCCCTGCTGAAGAAACCTGGTCTTGACCCTGCGATAGTGGCTAATTTCAGGCCCATCTCAAAGCTGCCTTTTATTTCAAAAATCATAGAGAAAGTTGTCTATGCTCAGCTGAAGTGTTTTCTGGATGAACATGATATTCTTGAGGTCTTCCAGTCTGGTTTTAAAACTCTACATAGCACAGAATCAGCGTTACTCAGGGTCTTCAATGACATCCTCCTGGCTAGTGATTCAGGTGACTATGTGATTCTTGTCTTGCTGGACCTAACTGCTGCCTTTGACACAGTGGACCACAAAATTTTAGTATCTCGACTGCAGCATCTAGTGGGCATTTGTGGTAGTGCACTGGAATGGTTTAAGTCATATCTGGCAGACAGAACTATGTGTGTGAACATTGCTGGTTCTGAATCTTCCTCTGCTCCTCTACTGTATGGGGTTCCACAGGGCTCAGTTTTAGGCCCCCTGCTCTTTTCATTGTATTTACTTCCTCTGGGTTCCATTCTGAGAAAACATGGCATCTCCTTCCACTGTTATGCTGATGACAGTCAGATATATGTGCCACTGAAGAAAAAACATGCTTTCTCTATTAAACAACTTCTGTTATGTCTTGACGACATCAAAGCCTGGATGGCCCTGAACTTTTTAAATTTTAATGAAAATAAAACGGAGGTGTTGATGTTTGGACCCAGTGGCCCCTGTGAAACCCCCCCTGTTGATTTGGGCCCCTTGGCTCTATATGTGAAGCCAACAGTCTCAAACCTGGGTTTTAAGATGGACGGTGATTTTAAATTGGACCGTCAGATAAGTGCAGTGGTCAAATCGAGCTTCTTCCATCTCAGGCAATTGGCAAAGGTGAAGCCTATTCTCCAAAGTCAGCACTTTGAAACAGTGATTCATGCCTTTATTACTTCTCGGCTGGATTACTGTAACGCCCTTTATTTTGGAGTCAGCCAGTCTTCCCTCTCACGTCTCCAGTTGGTCCAGAACGCTGCTGCTCGTCTCCTGACTGGAACACGTAAGAGGGAACACATAACGCCTGTCCTGGCCTCCCTCCACTGGCTGCCTGTGCATTTTAGAGTTCACTTTAAGATTCTTTTATTCGTTTTTAAATCTTTAAATGGTCTTGCCCCGCCTTACCTCTCTGAGCTGCTTCATCTTTACGCTCCTGCTCGGTGCCTCAGGTCGGCTGATCAGCTGCTCCTGGAGGTACTGAGGTCAAAGTTGAAGCTCAGAGGGGATCGTGCCTTTTCTGTCGCTGCCCCAAGATTATGGAACGACCTACCTTTGTGCATCAGACAGGCCCCCTCATTGTCCATTTTTAAAACTCGTCTTAAAGCACATTTTTATTCCTTGGCTTTCGACCAAGCTTGAGACCTTGCTCCTGTTTTATTGTGTCTATTGTTTTTATTGTTTGTCTTATATTTTTAGGTTTATTCATTTTATCTATTTATTTATGTTCCTATGTGCAGCACATGTCACAGCTGTGGTTGTTTTTTAAAGTGCTTTACAAATAAAGTTGAGTTGAGTTGAGTTAAAGGACTGTTGGTGCTGCTACCAGAGCACTGTTAAAGAGACCAAAAGACAATACTTGTCAAACATCATTGAGTCCAATCGTCACAACTTGCATGTGTTATTTAAAACCATTGACACTGTTCTTAATGCGCCACAACCTGTCAGCTTGGAGGCATCTCCTGAAATGTGCACTAGCTTCCTGCACTTTTTCATTGATAAGGTTGCTACTACTAGGGCTCTCATCTCAGCTCCTGCATCTGATCCCTCTGACCCTGTCCCATTTTCTGTAGCTCTTGATAAGTTTGAGCCTGTGTCTCTGTCGTTTTTAAAAGATCTGGTTGGCCGTATTAAGCCATCAGGTTCTCCCTGTGATGCTGTCTCTGCTTGTCTTTTTAAAGAGGTTTTCCCTTGTATAGAGCAGTCAGTTTTAGCTATCATTCACAGTAGTCTGTCTTCTGGTGTTGTTCCCATAAGTTTTAAACATGCAGTGGTGCAGCCCCTACTTAAGAAACCCGACCTTGATTGCAGCGTGTTGGCCAACTTTAGGCCCATCTCCAAGTTGCATATTATTTCTAAAATCTTGGAGAAAGTTTTTCATGCTCAGTTGAAGTCTTTCCTGGATAACTGTAGCAATATCCTCTTGGCTAATGATTCGGATGACCATGTAATTCTGGTTCTGTTGGACCTAACTGCAGCTTTTGACACTGTGGACCACAACACCCTCGTGGCTCGATTTCATCACCTAGTGGGCATCTGTGGTACTGCACCGGAGTGGTTCAAATCTTAGGCCTTTGAAGTGCAAGCCTTGGAAATTAAGAGTCCAGCTCTGCTCCACTACTGTATGGGGTTCCACAGGGGTTGATTTTAGGGACCCTGCTTTTCTCTCTGTATTTACTGCCTCTGGGCTCCATCCTGAGAAAGCATGGCATCTCTTTTCATTGTTATGCTGACGACAGTCAAATATATGTGCCGCTGAAAAAGAAAAATGCCTTCTCCCTCACACCAATTCTGTCATGTCTTGAAGACATCAGAGCCTGGATGGCCTTGAACTTTTTAAATTTCAATGAGAAAAAATCACATCTCGGCTGGATTACTGTAATGCACTTTATTTTGTAATCAGCCAGTCCTCCCTCGCACGCCTCCAGCTGGTGCAAAACGCAGCCGTTCGCCTCTTAACTGGAGTGCGTAAGAGGGAGCACATAACTCACATCCTGGCATCTCTCTACTGGCTGCCTGTGCACCTTATGGTCTCGCCCCGCCTTACCTCTCTGAGCTCCTTCACCTCTATGCTCCAGCTCGGTGCCTCAGGTCAGCTGATCTGCTGCACCTGGAGGTACCAAGATCAAAAAGGAAGCTCAGAGGGGACAGAGCTTTCTCTGTGGCAGCTCCTAAATTATGGAACGAGCTACCGTTACACATTAGACAAGCCCTGTCACTGTCCATTTTTAAAACTCGTCTTAAAACCCACTTTTATTCCTTGGCTTTCAACCCCACATGAGACTCTGCTCTTGTTTTAGTGTTTGATGGTTTGCTTTTACTTATTGTTTTGTTGTTTTTTTATTTATTTTATTCTTTTTATATTGTTTTGTCTATTTATCTACAGCACTTTGTTTCAGCTGTGGATGTTTTTGAAGTGCTATATAAATAAAGTTGAGTTGAGTTGAGAAAGAGATCGAAACTGACTGAATCAGCCCTGGAGTCAGGTGATTCAGACAAACACAAATTCTGAAATAGCAGAAAAAGTGCTGAGCTGTTATTTAAAGTTGTGTTTAGATGAAGTATTATTCTGGTTTTTAAAGACATAATTTGCAATCTAGATGCAGAGAAAAGGGTGCCACCAACAAAACTCAAAACAGGTTGTGGCCTAAAGTTTACAGCTTACATAAGATCAGTTTTGTCAAACTGTTATTACAGACTAGTGTTTGGAATATAAGACCATATACATTGTGATATAGATACATAATTAGATAGCCACTGAGGGATCCATCATGGCCCTCAAGATATGAGAGGGTTAAACCACTGTTTTTGTACCCCTGCTGCTCTGTGTACAATTGCATGTGATTAAAAGTGGCAATATGTGAACCTCCCTCAAAGTTACACAGTTAAGTTTCCAACCAGCTCTACAGTGTAGTCCCAGCAAATGAAGCCTCCTTAAATGAGACACATTACACACCAGCTTGTTTCTATGCTACAAAAAATGTACAACCTGTATACCTCCATAGAAAATGTGGTGTTTTATTGCTGCTGTCCAAATTTAAATAGCATTGCTGTCACTTGGCCAGACATACCTGGTGCCAATGCCTCCATCGTTAAAGAAGCAGATGAGAGATCAGACCCTGTCCATCTGGAAAACATGAGAGCAACGAGAGAAGCCCTCTCCTCTCCACAGCCACTGCTGAAGAGTCCCGGATCATAGCTCACAGTTCCTCCTGTGAAGCTGCTCAGTGGCCAGCTGGGCAGCTCCTAGCTGCAGCTGAGCAGCTGCAACTGTATGAATGTCAAACACAGCATGGCTTAAATGCATGTGAATGCTCAAATGTGCCTCCATTCATGAGCTCATTTTAAATGAACATTTCAAAAAGAGCATTTTGTGGAGTATCTTTTTCAGCATAAAATGCATGTTACCCAGTGTATGTGTACTACATCTTATGAGATTACATTGTGTCATCTCAACAATTCACTGCTGTAGTGTTTTGAAGTTGAAGGCACCTTGCTTTTTGTCTGAATGGCTCTCTACTGGCATGCAGGAAATCTTCAGAGTGTATCCTGTGGAGATTCCACACCACCTGGTGGATGAGAATGTAACTGAGGGCAATGTTTCAGAAAGCACCAAACTGATGTGAATGTAATGTTCCAGCCACCTGCCTGCCCTGGACTGGACTCATGGGTATTTAAAACCATGACCAGGGCAGAGATGCAACAAAAATGTTAGAGGGGGCAGACATCTGCTGTGATGGAACTTTCTTTTTATCACCATATTTAAAGAGCAAGCATTAGTCTTAACCAAAGATGGCACATTTACAAACTGAAAAGAGCCACCATATAAATTCCTCTTTCATCAGAATGGTAAGTGTTGTCCCTTCTGTGTCAAATCAAGTAGTAAAATGTTCCCTGAAGGCTTGAATAAATGATTTAAATTAAACAAAACAAGATTAATTTATGGATAGTGCTGGTGTTTAGTCCTATCCTGTTTGTGCATCCCTTACATTGAACAGTTCTATAATAGATTCAGGCAGATCATTTAGCATCTACGCTGCAATGCCACATTTTAAATAATGGAGCATTTTGGCTCATGTTCCAGGCCTGCAAAATCCCATTTCTTTCCAAAAGGTTTTGTCTCAATAACAGTACAATGGAATGGCATGCTTAACTCCACAGCATTTTAGAGCAGACAGGCTGCTGTGCACAGTTAGAGTCATTGGCATAAAACTGTCACAGTACATTCATATTTCTAGTTTGTATTCTCCATGCCTACATTTTTCCCCAGTCATTAACCCCTCTGTCGTTCCTGATCCTGCTACTGTGACCTGCAGTAGCCTTTCTCGCCATTCCCCATCATGCGGTATGTAGGCCCTTTACTCCAATATAAATACTAATACCACACTGCAAAAATATTCTGTTACAGGTAAAAGTCCTGAACTGTGACTTCATTAAATTACGTACAAGTATGTAAGTATAATCAGGAAACTGTGCTGAAAGTATTCAAAGTAAAAGTACCCAATGCAGAGAAGTGTCTGGTGTGATTGAGGTGGAGCTGATTTTGAAATGTTTGTACAGGACTGCAGTTAATGATTGTTTTCCTTATGGATTACTCTGCTGATTACTGTATTATGTCTCCAGCAACAGCCATAGCTGGAGACACCGTGTTCTCAGGTTGTTAGTCTGTCCACCTGTCTGTTCTCATGAACATGGTAACTTGATGGATGGATGGAATTTCTTCAAAATTTGGCACAAATTCAAATTTGGCACCTTCACTTGGACTCAAGGATGAACTGAGAAAACAGAGATTTTAGTAATCAAAGGTCGGTGTGACCACACAAAACACATTTTTGGCCATTACTCCAGAATTCGTAAGCTGATTGACAAAATTTCACACAAATGTCGCACAGGATACAATTATGAAGTGATGACCTTTTATATCCAAATGGTCAACTTCACTGTGACATCATAATGTTTTGTAAAAAGTCTTTTCTGGATATTCATCACTATAACTCAGGAACAGAAGGACAGATTGTGACTACATTTGGTCAGATACTGAATTGATGACACTGATCTTGGGTTTCCACCTTGAAACTGTGGTGATTGTACTGATCTTCTGTGCTGTTGAGTTGAAGATGTGTGTGAGGCATCAACATTTTACAGGTTGTAGCTTCTTTACAGCAATACGCATATAAGCGTTGTAGTCCAACACAAGCTCATTGGTTCTGCTGATATGGAGCTTCAGGTGACCGTTGTCGCACCATGTGATGAAGCTCTTAAAGTAAATGAAGTTGAATATATTGTCACTGTATTATCCAGTGTATGCCAAAAAAGGGTTAGTACATCATCACATTCTGTTTTATGTATGTTTTACACAGCGTCTCAATTATTTTGGAGTCAGCTGTCACTTTATCTTGGTTAAGTTTAATCATTACTTTTGTTACATCCCAACTTGAAATCTATTGGCACACATCCCCATTATCATCACTTGTTTATTTTACAGACATTAATGTACTGTACCACCTTGTACTAAATGCACATGCATAGAACATACTGTACATCCTTCTTGTCGACTCTCTCTGTCAGAATGAGCTCTATTCTACTTCTACTACATATAGTAAAGCCTAATGTGTGTGTGTGTGTGTGTGTGTGTGTGTGTGTGTGTGTGTGTGTGTGTGTGTGTGCATGTTGTGTACAGTATGTTACCTGAGCATGTCTGGGTTGAAGCAGTGCCTCAGGGCTATTTAGAGTGGCACATGAAAAGAGAGCACCATTGCCCTCTCTGTTACCTACTTCTTCTTTGAAGAAGAGAATCCTGTGAGATGAAAACACTGGTAGCGCGCGCACACACACACATGCAGACATTGTCAACAATACACACTACCGGACTTACAAAAAACATGCACACAAATACAAAAATACAAGACACACTATCACACACTTGCACACAATTTGCATACACAGTTACACACACATTCATGCTTCCATTAAAACCTGGGTACATACAACAATTGTGAGCCCCATTACAAATATGTACTGAGGCACAAACTCACACAAGGACACGCATTTTGTTTTGTACCTGAGCAAAGCATCTGTTTAGTCACCAGGGTGGGGACAATCATAAATAAATTAAGGGCCAGGCGTTTGTATTTTTATCTCAGTGCTGATTGCACTGAGATAAAAGGCATATGCTCATTTAATCTGTGTGAAGGGACGCTGACGCCACGTTTGAAACGGAACTTTCTGAAAGGAATAGATTGAAACATAAAATGATGTTGTTTTATTTTTTCCTTTTACTGAGGAGGTGAGTTGGCTGCAGCATGCATACTGCACCAGAGTAAACACATCATTTTCTGTCAGACAATGACAGCATGAGCCTGGGAAACAGCCCAACATGTGAAGCAGCAATATGTTTCATTTTTGCTGCATTGATTCATGCAAAGGTTTAATTTAACATTCATCCAGTGGCAAAGACAAGTTCTCAAGACACAAAACAGCATTAAGTTAAAAATTTTAAAAAATGACCCTTTTTGGTGTGTCCTAACATTACAGTGATTTGGAGACTTTTGGCTTCAAACAAAGCTGCTGTGGAGGAAGTGACAATAAGCAACAGATATCCATCCATCCATTTTCTATGCCGCCTATCCCTTTTGGGGTTGCGGGGGGCCTATCCCAGCTTCGACGGGCGAGAGGCGGGGTACACCCTGAACCAGCTCACCAGCTGATTGCAGGGCAACATACAAAGACAGACAACCATTCACACTCACACCAAGTCACCAATTAACCTAATGAGCATGTTTTTGGTCTGTGGGAGGAAGCCGGAGTGCCCAGAGAGAACCCATGCATGCACAGGAAGAACATGCAAACTTCACACAGAAAGGCCCCGTCCGGGGATCGAACCAGCAACCTTCTTGTTGTGAGGCATGCGCACTACCTGCTTGTGCTACCGTACCGCCCCAGCAACAGATATATAAAGAAAAATGTATTTAGGTACTTGACATTGAGAATTTTTTTAACTATGTCTAATGCAGACTTTTGATTTACATTCATTTGGAAAGTAGAGAAATTTAGAGGGAACTATATTGGTTTAGAAGAAGAAGACATCCTTTATTAGTCACACACACAACATGCAGAGTTAGGGAGGGAAACTGCACACGCCATGCTTCTTGTGAAATTCTTCTGTGCATTTCACCCATCCTTGGTCAGTCTTTCCTCCACAGCAGACCAGGAGCGGTGGGCTGCCAGCCAACCGGCGCCCGAGGACCCAGTTTCTTTTGTCACCATTGGTCAGGTGGTGATCTTCTTGCATGTTTTTAGTGGGGGTTTTTAAGGAGGAAACCCCATGGGAAACACGGGGAGAACATGCAAACTCCACACAGAAAGGCCCCTTTCCTCAAGCAGCAGGCACTGAAGGCACGGTGGAGGACACGCCCCCGGCGCCCACAGTGGGAATCGAACCGGGACCTTCTAGCTGTGAGGCAACACCATTCCACCACATCAACTCCTTATGGAGAGAGCAGAATAGAAACATGGGATTTGTTAAATATTGAAGCATATGTTCAGCTTGCATGGAGATGTGTAGTGCCACCTGCTGAACTACTGTAGTACATCATGGAATTTCTTAATTCAGTGGGTTCTTATTTCATCTTATTTTGAGGTATGTAAAGGAAGCAGCTTGAGGAAGACAACAAATGCTAGTTCCTCTGTAACTCTTAAAAAAAATCAATGTGTTCATCCATGTTTTTGACTTGTCATAGACAGAGAGAGAGGGAGAGAGAGAGAGAGAGAGAGAGAGAGAGAATATATGGCTCTTTTTGAATTCTACATCCAGTTGATTAAATTTTAAATTACCACCAGACTAGTAGTCTCACAGTCTTAGCCTTGAGTAACACTGCAAACAGCCCTCCTGCATGCTTCATAAAAACCATATGATACAGTCAAGGATGGAAAACTCAACATCTGTGCTGCTGTAAATTATCATTAATGCATGCTGTAAATGTTGCAGCAGTACATCAGGTGTAACCCCGGCCAGTCCAGTCTCACATACATCACCTCGGCCTCATGCTTTAAGTGGTGTCTCAATGTGTGAAATGAACACTAATTCATTCTCGTCAGTCGAGGTCTTCAGCACATCGCAAGTGTCTAATACAGGGCTCTAATGATGTGCAATGTGTGAAGTTGGCAGATTTTGTTGCAGGAAAAGCAAACATGGTGTGTAGTTGGAGTGAAGACTTTCTTCTATTTATGTTTCTACTCAGAATTTGTATCCCTTGAACTTGCATCTTGACCTGTTTTGAATTCGAAATCTTTGAGGCTGTATTTTTGCCTCAAGCAACCAAAGGCACACCATGTTACAGACAATGTGTTACAATAAAATCACCTCATTTACCTCTTCTGTGTGCTCACAATCGGCCATGGGTGCCTAAGCTCCAGAGCAAGGAACTTATACTCTGTGAATGTAGGGCTTGAGAAGAGGAACAGTCGTGAGGTAGAAGGTTGGACACACTGTCAGATTGACATTTCTCTTTGAGTTCCAAACAATCAGTTTCATGCAGTGATATGACACATGCCAGTGTGAAAAAAAAAAAAAAAAGTTTCAATTCCAATGTAAATGGACACAGAAAGAAGCTCTCATGACCTGCATGGACCAGTCAAATGACATCAGGAATGGCAGTCAAACATCACCTGTGGTGAAGTGGCAGCTTCATTCCAGTGAAATATCTGGATGAAATGTGTGGTTTGTTGTTTGTTTAAATGGCTTTAAATGTCCTGAGTCAAACATATTTCATTCATCCCCAGTCATTTACAGGTTATTTGGCTCCTATGGTTTGTGCATTTTCAGCACATATGCTTCTCCCACGAGTCCTTAAAGTGGTTTATTATCTTCATAAATAATCGACCAAGAGCAGATTATTCTAAATTAGCTCAGAGGGAAATTAATGAAATAGTTAATATGAAGGAGAGTTTATTAAAAAGACTTCATCCAAAACATAATTTGATGGCACAAAGTTGAAAGAAGGTCATTTACGCTAAAGCCACAGATAGATGACAGGCTGTAGGTGTCCTGATAGGTAGACTTACATCAAGGAATTAAAGCTGAAAAGAAGGATTTAGGAAACTTTGGTGCTGCTACATGTTGAGTTTTTAAGGCTACAAACTGGATTTGTGTTCAGTCGCTGGCTTTGATGATAGCATTCTAATCAGATGGATTTGTTTGTGTGTGTGTGTGCGCTTACGTATCCATAAGAGAGTATGAAATCAATATCTAGTGTATGTTTGTGTGTGTGCGCCAGGTCCTGAGTAAATCTCTGTCAGTGATTCGTTGGAATGTGTTTGAGGTTTGCCTGCAGGTTCAAGTCTGGAGCAAATCTCTGGCTCTGTACTCCAAAATCTGATAATTGGATATCAAACCAAACCAGGTGGATAAATAATAAAGGTACACCAACCGTACAACTTGCTCCCTTTCCACTAGAACATGATGTGGATTTATCATGAAAGCACTTGAGATGGAGTTGCTCTGTAAAGCATTAAACCCGCAACATGACAACACACCATTAAACTTTTGATCAATTTCATCAGCTTTTAGATTTACACCTGCACATAAAACGTTTTAGTCATTCACTCTTTTCAAAGTGTGAATGTCATTAGAATTGTCTTTGTCAGTGTATGCAAGTAAAAAGAGAGGCAGAATGATGATAATGACTTCTCAGTTTTGTTGGGAGAGCCAGGTATTCTCTGCATTCATTCGTTTGATGTCAAGGCTTCCCTAGGTGGCCATTTTGTGACGTCAGACGAAGTCACCTGAAGCCCGGCTCCCGATCAGTCACTGTGTAAGGGTCACTTTGCTATCTCTGTCCTCTGGGACCCAAAGCCCTGCATGCTGTTCTGAATGTCAGTGCCCACATGATCCAAAACATGGTTTCACCCTTCTCAAGCACCTTATATATCTCTGATTCTGAGCGCCTCCATTGATAATTAATTTCCTACCATTTGTTTCTAACATTGACCCTCTCCACCACACACCAATCTTTAACCATTACCTCAGCATCACCTAAACCTTAATCAAGAGCACAAACTAAAGCACCTAAAGCTGGAGATCAACATTTTGGGTAATGTGTTTATGTGTTTGTATACTTATTTTCTGAAAGTGCAATCTCAATGTTGACTTCATGTTTATGTGTTAAGTACAGAGCAGGAGTCAAATGTGATCCTCTTAGCTAAGTGTAAAGACTGCAAACAGGGTAAAAAAAAGATCAGGATATAAGAAGAAATATCTTAACATCTCTGTGACGCACATTGTTACGTTTGTCATGCATTGTCTCTCTTTACTTTCTTTCAAAAGAACAAAAAACAACCCTCAAATCCTTTCACAGTATCATAGGAGTGTAAACTGTGGGGTTCTTTTAAAGGTTTCAGGGTAAACAGTTTGGGAACCAGGGGTAAAATCCATACATGAAGAGAAATGTCAAAAGGTTCCAGGAGGATTTACTTTGCTGGAAGCAACACAGTGACTGTGTGGTCTTTCCTGTAGTGTCTTCATAGCGGGATTGCCAGGTTTGGTAAAGGTGGAGGTCAAAGGCTGAAAAGCCTGTGCTTATTGACTGAAACCATTCATTTCTGCCAGAAAAGCTCCCCCCGAATCTCAGTTGTACTGTAATTATTCCACTTCCGTTTAATGTAGGAGTTAAACAAAATAGATAAAATGTGAACTTTAGATATGTTGGTCATTTCTGTTTTTTTTTTTTGTTTTTTTTTTTTACTTTTGACAGAGCCAGAGAGTCAAAAGCTGCTGCTTCTCCTGCTTACAGTCTTTATGCTAAGCGAGGCTAAACACGTCCTGACTTCAACTTTATACTTAAAACACAGACATGACATTCATATTAATCATCTCATCTCACTCAAAAAGGAAGCCAATGAGCATATTTCCAAAAATATTAAGCTACAAGTAGAGAATAGTGTAAGTATGGAGTGTCAAAATGTCCAAAGATGTCTTACGTCTTTGGTCCTCATAAATATGGAAGCTTCAGAGCACACAGACACATGCACACTCTTAGCGGGGGCCACCTTCTGCAATTCGTGGATGTGCTCCCTGTTAAACTATTGAAGTGATTCTGTGGGGCGCTTGGCTCCCGTCCCATGCAATGAAATAAGGATTGGCTTCAATATGGGCAAATGCTCTAAAGCTCAATGTCATATCGATGCCCATTGTCTCATCTGTTGCCACGGTGATTAACGAGCCAGCCTCGTTTAGACCGGGAGCCAAAAAGTGTCTCACTCACGTCTGGAGGATGAGCCATTAATCTAAAGCAGCACTTTAGCAGAACTTTGTCTCTTCTTTCACTCTCAGTCATTCTTTCCTAGTATTTCGTTGTTCATCACTCTCTCTTTTTGTTCTTCCTCCATTCTTCTAATTCCACTCTGTCTTCTGTCTGTCTCTGCCTTTTTTGTCTTTGTCCCTCCATCTCCTGTTAATGCATTGAAGGGATGGTGCTATATAAATTTATAGTCCTCTGCAGTTTTGTCTCTAATGTAAGTATCTCTCATCAACTGCAGGGCCCAGAGCCAGAAACCTTTACAGTAAATGCCATTTTGGTGAAACAAACAGAATTAGTTTTAGGCTTTTAGCAACATGAATGTTAAAATTAGGCAGAGAGCCATGAGAGGGGCCGCGATGCCAGAAGAGGAGCTGATAAATATGTGGTGCATTGATTTGAGTTGCCTTCAGTTAAATGACATTGTGCTCACTGAGCTAACAGCAACTGCTTGGCAGGTTGTTAATGCCCTCAGTCTACATACAGGCTGACCTATCCTGAGTCTACTTTGAGCAAAGAATGCTTTGACCTTCTCACGTCATCAGCCGTGATCTTTGTACTTTGGGTGAACATGGAATTACAAAATGATCAATCAAAAAGTATCAGGTTTCAAACAGGTGGCAATCTGGGAATGTGATTGTGGGGTTAGCGCATCGATAATAACAATATTAATGATTAATAATAATGATAAATAATTCATAAAATCTAAAAATCTATTGCTTTTTTGAGCACACGTTTTTCCTGAACAGAACACACACATTGTAGCCGATCCTGTGCATTATGCTGACTGTCAGGAAAACAAAATGTGGAGTGTTGAGCTTTCTAAGGGAAATGGACAAACAATTATTATTATTATTATTATTATTATTATTATTATTATTTGATGAAAAAGGCCAATCCCAAGAGTCATTACAGCTTGAAACATGTGAAACTGGATGAGCTGAAGCTACAAATTTGCTTGGATTAAGCTCTTTGGCAGAGTTTAGATGCTCAACAAGCAGCTTTCACACGACCACATTCTGACAGAGAAGGTGTTATGCAGACAAGTTTTGTTGTAAGCGGGCTAATAGCAAAGAAGCTGAAACCTCATTCAGGAGGAGAATTTGTGAAGGAGGGCCTTGATGCTGCTGTGGAGCTGCTAGAACTGGAAAAAGTAAAACTGTTCCAAAGTGTCAGTTTGTCTGGAATAATGCATATGATATGATGATGAGATGAAGAGACAACCTGAGGAAACTCGGGAGGGGGACTCAGGCAACTGGGAGAATAAATCCTTTTATAGGAACTTGTGGGGATGAGCAGAGGGATAGCTAAACACAAGGAAAAGGCTGGAACACTTGATGCATGATACTAAGACGAACTTGCAAGGAGTGAGGGAAGAACATGGTCTCCCCTCCCTCATGTTTTTAAGTCTAATGAAGGACAAGTGAAACTAATCAGCAATCACAAAGACTGTAAAAAACAGGGAGTAAAACATGACACATGGAGAGATTAACCTTCAAAATAAAACAAAAAACAGACTAAGCAACACGCAAATTATAACAAATATGCATTACATATTAATCTCTTGAAGACACATTATTTCCATACTTCACATTGTGGTTCATGAGAAACCAACAGAGGAAGATGGATCAACAAAAGACACCACGCATGTAAAGAGACAGCTGGAGAAAGGATGGCAAAGAGCAAAGCGGAAATAACAATTGGACTGCAGCAGAGAGAGACATGATTGGTTATTTAGTGCTAAACAGCAGAAAAGGAGAAGTGGTTTGAGAGAGATTAAACAAATGAGACAAAGAGAAAGAGATCGAGGAGCACTGTGAGATGGACGAGAATGCAAACGATCCGAGGGAAAGGCAAAAAGAGAGACAAAACAAGGCAGAAGGAAGAGAGAGATGAGGATGAGGTCAGGCAGGAGAGATGCATTTAAGATACAGAACACATTAAAGATGCGAAAAAAGAGATCAGCAACGAAGCAGTGGACAGCAGAGGGGAAGAGTTGAAGTAAGGTCGGGAGGATGACTGACACTATGGTGATTAGTTTTAACATGAAAACTCTGGACACTTCACCCTCATCCATCACTGCTAACACTTAGTGAGACACACACACACACACACACACACACACACACACACACACACACACACAGATTTATGGGGAAATTGCATAGACTTACATTAATTTCCTTGAGACTTACCCTAACCATAACCAAAACCATGACTTGCCTAACCCTAACCTTAACCCCAGTCTTCATCCTAAAATGTAATGATTCACATTATGGGGACCTGGATTTTGTCCTAATTAGGAAGGTGAGTCCACATAATGTGACTGTGTAAATAGATTTATGTCCCCACGCTCTCAGGAATACATGGTACACACATAGAGACACACTCCCATCTATGAAAAACAGCGGGTATGAATTTTGAAATCTTGAGCAGGATAATGTGAAATAGCCATGGTGCATGCATAGCCTCTATCACAACAGGTGTCAAACATACAACTTTATGTCATACTAATTATGTTCATCTACATCCAACAGAGACTGTGCCATTCCCCTCTGACCTTCTCCTGATTTCTTGTAGATAATTGCTTGATGCTCACAGAGGTGAAATTATCCAGTATTTCACAAAAGCTCGAATGAGAGAAAAGTCTGAAACATGGTTATGTTTCTTCTTTTAACTCTCCCAAGTTCCTTTGTGACCCAGGGCTTTTACTTGAAATAGTATACTTTATATTGTTCTTTTATAAATTAAGTAGGGAAAGGAAGTCAATACATATTCCATCTCTGATCTTAATGGAGTAACTCTGGTTATGCTACCATGCCAAAACTGCTGATAACTAGTAATGCCTGAGTGTATAAGTTGTCATGGTTGAGTAGCATGTACACAACATGCAATTATGTTTCACTTCATTCATCCTGATATTCATTTCAGTTGCTTTGTGTTTGGAATGAGGGGTCTTTTTTTTTTTTTTGCCCATACAATTAACTTCACAATAGTCAAGGTATTTGACAGCCAGTTGCTGAGTACGTTGACTGACAACAGAGTGTGGCTACATCCGCCTCATCAATGCATGTCATGACCATTTTTCCCATTGCTATTCATCATGGATGCAGCTAGTGTAACAGCAACACAGAGATGTGATTCGCCACACTAAGTCCTTTTTCAGCTGATCCCTCTGTCTGCTGTGATGTAGAAAACTATACCCCAGGTTGCAGTACATCTTGCAGATACATTTTGGAATATGAGCAATCTATCAGACATAGTCTGGCTTTTTTCCCCAAATTCACTTTGCTCATAATGCAATGCAATGCTCCACAGAGAAAGTTTCCAGCATAACAGCAGGTGTCCAGTACTGGCAGAGGATGACTTCCACATCTTAGACTGCAGTGCTCTGCAGTCCCTGATTTAGTGAGCTTAATCAGTTAGCCAAAGAGAGCGTGCCACGTTCATCTTTGTTTGTGCACCTGAACTTTGATACATACAGTGAATGCATAAATATGTGAGATCTAATTTTCATATAAGACTTTAGATTTTTTATTCAAAAAGCCGTTTTTGTATTCAAGAGCAGCATGTGCTCTTCTTGTTTCTCAATAACAAGGTGTCTGATGCTTAGAAAACTGATTATTTATTGCAGGGCTGCCACTGATAAGCTGCTAGTATCCAAGGCCAAAGCATAATGGTGACCACCCTGTTTTAGAAATACAAAATCTGCTCTGTGCTGCTCTGCAGTGACATGGCTTCGCAGAAGGCCAAAGAAGATCTTCACTCCCCCATGTCTGTCTCTTGAACTTAAACTTATTCTGGTTGTTATTGTTCAAGCCAGCTTGTTGAGTCGTTTCTGAAATGAAAGCAGGTTTCACTTAACAGGTACAAAGAATTGCTTTTTCCAGCTGAGCCACCCGACGATGGATCAGATTTGTTTGAAAAGTGATGCTTCACCAGCCAGTGCCTCCCCCAACAACACAAATAAAACATATACATACATAGAAAGGAGGAGGAGGACGAATAAAGACAGAAGAAGCAAAAGGAAGATTTAAAGAGAACAGGAGAGTTCAAAGTAAAACTTCGACTTAGCAGATTACCTCTCCGTCTCTGAAGTTTAATCCTGCTCTCTGAATCTGCAGTTTGCCTCAGCAGGAAGGGAGTAAAGGGAGAGACGGCAGAGATCAGATGAATGTGACAGCGACTGTAAATGATCAGAAAGGGGCGAGAGAAACGACAATGTAGTCAACCACCAAATGCAGAGACAGTGACGAGGAACAGAAGTAAAAGAAGACAGAGGAGAGAACAAACAAACACTGCTGTCTTGATCAAAGGTGTACAGTTATGGATATGTGCTCAATTTCTGTATAGAAACACGACTCCCTGCCTCACACATACTGCTGAAAAAGATTTTATGAACAGTCTCTGGTCTGTCCCTGCAGTCAACTGTGCAGTCACTCTGACCATTAGCCTGTCACATAAAGGCACAACGATCACAGAAGATTGGCTCCCTGTTGCTTCTGATCTACACTAAATTTATTTCTCTGCCATCTGGAAGACTGTTAACTAGCCCAACAGTACAAGACCACACAGCACCTGACTGAATGCACAAAAAAAGCCCTGGAATGAGCAAGGAGGACAAACTTGCATGAAATATTTATAGTGATAATTCTGGCAAACAAAAACTGTTCTTAGCAAGTCGATTCCTTGGGTTCACTAAGCCCTGCCAGGAAGCCAAAACTTAATTTTAGACATCATACACTCGCACATGGTGGTGCTGGTATGACGCATGACTGTGGTTACATAACACCTATCCATCACATTACTATATGTGTCTGCCTTAAACAGGAAATCAATACTATCTCATTCATTCTAAGGTCACTTTCCATGACAACTTGTATGTTTTACAGGATATAAAAGAAGATTTTAAAGTGATTTTAATCAGTGTAGCTGATTATGTAGTTTCTCGAGATTTTCCATGCTGTTAGTGTTATGGCCAAAGTCTGAGTAAGGCTGGAATTTTACATTCAGATAATGCAGCTGTAACAGGAATGCTGTGCGAGTTATATCCAACACCATATGGGAACCAAATGTACATTATTTATCTTGCAAATGCATTAATAAATCAAACCCTCCTATCTTTGAAAGTATGCATCCAGTGAATGTGTGTGTGTGCGTGCGTGCGTGCGTGCGTGCGTGCGTGCGTGCGTGTGTGTGTGTGTGTGAGTGTGATTACAAGAATAAATGAGTGCAGGGGAGTGAAACATAAAGTGGCCAACTGCTGTGAGAACTGTCCACACATACTGTACCAACACCAGCACAGTGTGCATTGGTGTGTGTGTGTGTGTGTGTGTGTGTGTGTGTGTGTGTGTATTATGTGTGGTATCTTTGAAACTCAGCATCCATTAGAATATAAAGTGGTATCCTGCTGTGAACAGATGGGTGTGTGCACGAGTGTACATATTGATATGAAGGTTACACCGCTATACACCTATTGCCTTCTGTGTTTAGTGTGTGTGCGTTTGTGTATGTGTGCCCATGTATTACTCAGCGTGCTGTGCCCATAATCCAGTAGTCGATGGATCAAAGCATCCTCTCCAATAGCATGTGCTTTCTCTGAATTCACATGGCTCAGCTTATGACTGTACAATAGCAAGCTCAGTCAGCTTCAGTGGACTAATGGATAAGTGACTGCAGAGGGATAGTGGTTTCAAGTTTGAACCAGAGTGACTGACAGCCAATGAGAGGTCAGAATACTTTTTTTAATCATTGTTCCAACCAACATATCTAAGGAGACGATACAGAGCCACTTACAATGGTAAGTTATGGCAGCTCCAGTGGCCTAATGGTTTAAGGCAGTGACCTCCAAAGCCAGGAGTTGTGGTTATGAGTCTGAAGTGAGCTGGTCCCATCACCCTGAGGTCAATGGATTGATACTATCCTCTGCTATTTGAAAATACTCAGGGTCAGCAAGGCTCCACACTGTCTCTATACATACTCCCACTGCCATGTTTTCACAGCTGGATGCCCCCAATTTCTTCACACATAAATAATTGATCAGTTAAACACCGATTTGAGATGAGCTGGGTGCTGCGGGAGTGTGCTGAGCCTATAACCCAGAGATTGTTGGACTGAAAGCATCCCCTGTCCAAAGCATCTGTTTTTCCCAATTTGCAGAGGCTCATTAACCACTACCCTGAAAGATATAGGGTCCATCCCAAGTCCCTTATGCCTAGTCCATACGTGCACAAATATCTTTCTAAATCTAGCTTTTTCTATGCATTTTGACCTTTGTCCATACACAAACGCTGAAAACTCACTCACTGAAAACTAAGCTTTTGGAAAACTTCCTCCAGGGCAAAGAAATTCAGAAACTCTGTTTCCAGTGTTGATTTGTAGATGGGATAAGAGAACAGCTTGTGAGGACAGAGGAGTTGTGCACTTATCTTCTTTGTTTACATGAGGCATGAGGCAATTTTCTGCAGTGGTAGATGTGGCTGCAAAAATAGTGCCGGTACTAACTTTGTCAATGGAACGTTCTGCATGCTTTATTGACATTAAGCTTGTATTGAGGAACAGAGGCAACAGAATGTGCTACAGAGGTCAAGGCTACATCATCCAACACTCCCGTGACACAGGCCCCACCGCCAGCATGGCTGATTTTGGACAAGACCCGGTTGCAAATTACAAATTCTTCCATAGCAAAGGTGGGTCATGCTTTTGTCCTAGTAGGATTCAGAATTTAGTGGTCGGACCTCTTGCTGGAGATACTGGTGATTTCTTCAGGGGTATATCACTGCCTGTTGGTTTGGCATGCTCTTGACAATGCTTAAGTTGTATTTTTGCATTTTCATCTGAATGGAGATTTTTATCAAACAGTGCTTGTGTAGACGTTTTTTGGGATGACAGGAAAAACCTTGTTTTTAAAATTCCTGTGTATGTTTGACTAGGCATTAAGTTGAAAAGTTTCCCTCACTTGCATCCTTTCCTTAAATCTCAGTCCCTCCAGCCCAGGATGCATGGAAAGAGCATGGAGGGAAACAAGGAAATACGTTTTTACTTTCCTCTGAAGCACCATGTTTCTGATGACGGCGGCAGCTGATCGCAGCTGGATCAGCTGTTAGTCGGCTTTAACAGCTGCAGAGTCTTCCAATGAAAGAAACAAAATATTTTATTAATGTAACGTTTGGAATTCTTCATGTTTAGACATTTACCTTCAGAGACCATCATTTTAATATTTTATGTTGAAACTATGGGTTTGTTTCCACTTTAATTTCCGCTCATCCTCTCTGTTGTTTCTGCCACTGTAAATTCTAATATTACTGTTATAAGGTTCATGCAACTCTCTGTTTCATGATGTTACAGTGTCCTGTCAATGTTAAGTGCATTTATTGTGTCAGTGTAATGTTGGTGAAGACTTGTTTTTGGCCTGTTTTGAAATCAGCCTTGTTAAATGTAAATCTAACTGGCTAACCGAGCTAGTTTACCCTGTGTTACTGTACAGGTATGCATGCATTTGTTTCTTTGTGCTTTGTTTCAGAAACTAGAGCATTAGGCACTGCTATGCTGGTCTGTTTGTGCCTCGTGTGCTATTTTCATTCTGCAAGTAAAAAGCTTAAAACCAAATGATGACTGAGCACTCTGATCTGTAGTGGTCAATTTGGTCAAAGCAATTTCAAGGCTTCACTTCCAAGTTGAACTTTTTTACACTGTACTCCCCCTCTGACTAATATATGGCCATGATTATTATTATCTATAGTGTGGCAACCACAATATTGCAATTAACCCTACAAAAGTTCTACCTGTTTTATTATTGCTATGCTGGAAGGTATTTTGAAGCCAGTATGCAGTATTGTTGCACCTGATTATTTTTTTTGTGTGTTTGTTTCATTCAAATTTACATATTTCCTCCACCTGTATAAGGTGGACAGAATTTCACACACTAAACACACTATAATCTAATGTAATCCAAAACAATTCCACCCAATGCTGAAGCCACAAAATGACAACAGAGGAAATTCAAATGATGACATGTCAATAAAAATGAATTATGACTCACAAACATATTTTTTGCATTAATGATTTATTATATTGTAAGATGTTTTACTTATGTTGTCCACATCCTGCACATCCACCATTTTAATTGGTCCTTTAAGCAGTTAACTCTACTCTGATTATTCAGTAACTCCAGAGCATAAGCAGTTTGAAGTCTGTTCATTCCAAAGGTAAAGTATGATTGTAAGATTTTTCCTCAGAAATATCAATAATTTCCTCTTGTTGTCATATTGCTGTGAACATCTGGCAGGCTTTGTCCTTGCACTTGATGACAAAATTTGTGAGAACATATGGTCCCACTCTTACAAAGTTTGTCGTAGCAACTTTTTCCTCCCTCCATGCTGTGACTGAAGTGATGTGAGGGTGTGAGTGTTACCCTGGAGAGAAAAGTCTGTCTGCTCTTGCCGTTGCTTCTCTAACCCTCCGACTTGCTTGTTTGTGTGCTTATGCGGACACAGCCTTCTCGTGAGTGTTTCATTACCTGTAACAGCGGTGCAGGAAATCTTGCACTCTGCACCTGTCAAACCCACCTGCTAGAGGGGATTAAAAAAGTAAGTTGAGGCTGGTAGCAAGACATGTAAGGTATGAAGGGGTTTTTTTGTTTTGTTTTGTTTTTGCAGGAGCAGGCCCACATCCACATTAGACAAGTAAATGATTTGTCTCATTTGTGAAAATTTTTAGTAGATTTCATTTATGCATGACTCAGTCTGCTCAGTAAATGAGAGATCAGAGCCCACTGGAGTCCTGTTTGTAAAGAGGAGGGGAGAGAGGAGATGAAGGAAAGAACAGAACATCTCATCAACTTTAGCAATCATTTTGACAGCAGTCCCTATGCACTGATGTTGTGGGTGTAGCAGGATGAAGAGTTTACTGCAAAATGCCGTGCACCAACCAACACAAAAACAACACTAGATAAATCACCATCTCATTGCAATAGCTGCCACTAAAGACGGAGATCTATAGAATATTCACAAGGGGCAGAAAAACATTAAAACAAGCTGACGAGACAAACAGCCTTGACGTATCGTCACGCTGTGAGATTGTTCTGGCTAACCTGATGGCAAACTGTTGTCTGCATAAGTTGAATTTATAGTGTGTTTTAAGGGGCCTTTCCATGTCGCCATCAAGGCCATCATGTCCTTTTACAAGAACGCACGTCTATCAAAGCCATCCCCACTGCAAACCATCTGCTCACCACAGTCATGTGTGATCATCACCGTTGCTGTCCTGTGACTGCTGTAAATACGCAACTAAGCAGCTCACAAGTTGACACATTAACCTAAGAGGTGATAATATGTCAGTGTTGAGTTCACTGCTTTTTTCTAGTTTTTTCTAGTACCCCCAAGTGGCCAAAATAATCCGTGTGTGTTATGTGTCTAAAGTGTGGCCGTGTGTGATTGTGTGAAGGCACTTCTACATCTGTCTTTCTGAGTAGCTGTTTGAGTTTTAGAGCCTGGGAGTGAGGATATTTTGGAAAGTCATGGCATTTTGGCCAGTTCTCTCTTTTGGACAAAGCTTCAAATGGCTGTTTGAGGGTTAAGACTTGGTTTAAAGGTTTGGTTAGACTTAGGTTTAGGTCAGCGTTAGGTGTTTAGTTGAGATGGTTAAGGTTAAGGAAAGGGGCAAGAGAATGCATTATGTCAATTAGCACAAGTTGAGAGGTGCAAACGTGTGTGTGTGTGTGTGTGTGTGGCATGGAGAAGACTAACGAGAGACCAAGAGGGAGCAGAGGTGAGAAGAGACGCCCAGAGAGAGGAAATGAAATATCAAGGCAAGGTCAGGAAAGGTTGTTGAGGGTGACATAGTGATGACAGGCTGCTCTCATCGTCCCGCCAGGTGAGAGAGGAAGTGGGGGGAGGGCGAAAGAGGATGAGAGAAGAGCAGAGGAGGTGGAGGTGAGAACAGGTTCCTTTGTTTCATGTTTACACCAGATGACACCAGATGGAGAGCAAAGGCAACAATATCCTGCTTGTTTATTTTGACAGAAGACAAGTTTCCATCTGTCCAACACAATTCTGAAACAAAAAATAAGGCTGGATCTTGTTTTGCTATCGGTCCACCATGTCCGTGCATGTATTGTAGTCACCATTAGTCAACACCAGAGAATCAATAACAATCTAAACTTTTTCGAACACTTTTGAAAGATTTTCATGTTTTTGTGGGCGCACTGTATATGTTTTTTTTTTTTTTTTTTTTTTTTTTTCAGTGTTTCAGAGATTTAAAGAAAACTTTTGGAGCTTCATCAAAACAGAGACAGGAAAAATGAAGACAAGAGCGATACATGAGAGAGAAGCACAAACAACAAGAAAAGAGTGTCAGAAAGAACAAAGTTGAGGAGGTAGCAGGACATCAAAAGCAGAAGCTGATGACAGATTTCTGTTTTCCTGATCTGTTCTGGAGACAGAAAACAACAGAGAAACTTTAAAAAGAAGATAGGAGGAGAGAAGAAAAGAAGAAAAGCTGAGAGTGTGTGCTATTCTATACCAACAAGAGAACAAGAGCTGGTGAGAACAAACTGGAGAGGATGACAGAAAGGCAGCCAATAGAGAACAGTCAAAAACAAAAAGGCTCTTCCAGAGAGTAGGGGGGTTTGCAAGCCAAAGTAATTGTTTCAGTTTGCACAAGCCTTCAACTGGAACCTTCTGAAACAGTCTGCAACAAACTGAACGCACAGTGCTCTAAGTGTACTTGAACAAAGTGTAAAGTGTTGTCTGGCCATGCCGAAAGGCAAAAGATATTATAGCTGTTGCAAATGGCAATACTTAAAGAAATTGCTATAATGGTACACACTTTTGGTGCTACGCTCTAAAAATATAGAAAATTGCTGTGTGGAGAAAGAAATAACAGCTTGAAAGACCTCCGCACAACTGGCTAGTCGCTGCATGAAGTGCTTGTTGGATTTTCTTTTTTCAGACTGTTGCAAATATAATTGTATCCAGAAATAATCTGGACCGGCTTCCTAAATGCCCAAGGATCAGCCAAGATGGCTGTTATTTTCTACATTGTAAAGTAGTCAGTTTCATTCATGTTAGCACCCCAAGAACATTATAGTGATGCCATGGAAGTTTACTGTGCATAATCATCTTCAGTAGCACCGGCACCCGTGCAGCTTTCAGGGAAACTAGAAAAGATAATCACTGTGCTCATATTGTCTTGATTTGTCATGCCTGGACCTGTGGGCCACAAGCACAGACTGTTGAGGAGAAGCATGAAACAGCTGATCAGTAGCCAGCAACAATCAATTCTAGGCTACTGTAGAAACATGGCAGACTCCAAGAGCTCATTCCAAGGTAACTGAAACACAACAATTCTTATTTTCAGGTGATTACTGCTCAATGAAAAAATACTTATTAATGTTATATTCCATTGTTGCTACATTCTGCCAGGAGATCCTCTTAAATCTGGATCTTTAATTGTTGGCAATGCCAGCTTCAATCCAGTTTCATTCAATCCAGTAGCATTTATCAGCCTTTTTTTTTTTTTTTTTTGTAACATATCTGCAGCAAAGAGCAGCATCCATTTTTGGTTTTAAGATGGGCCCTTCAAAAGATGTATTCAAACCCTGATGTAGACATTGCTCCCACTCCCTGAAGATGAAACAGACACCTTTCAGCTATTTTCAGCCATTTTAATGCACAGATATTACATCAGTCACTAAGAATTCCAAACCTGAGTATAACATTCTTTTAATGTCTATGATCATCAGTAACAGATCGAATAACGATCCTGAACTGGAAGCAGTGACAGACTTCAGTCCCCTGAGTGCCAAGAGCCAAGTGGTTCACAGCCGTTTGAAGTGCTCCCTTAACGTTAGCTTAGAAACTAGCAGCTAGTTAGCTGAGAGGCTTTGACGGATGTAGCACAGGTGGAGAGTGACAGAATGGAGCAGGTGGATGAGTGGTAGGGAGGATGTTCATTTGTCCCAAACACTGTAAGTGTTATGATTGGTGATTGTGAGTGTGTTTTTCTTTGTTGTTCTGTGTGTGTTTTCCTCTTTTCCCCTGTGTCTGCAGTGGAGGTGTGGCCTGGCGGTGCTGCGGGCAGACAGCGCACCTGAGGCTGACTCCACTAATTTCACCTGCACTTAAGCGCTGTGGCAACTTCGCCTCGCTGCCAGATTGTCCTAGCTTCTTGCCTGATTTTCCAGCCATTAGTCCTTGTTCTCATAGCGTCCTTAGTACTCATAGCTCGTTTCCTGTGTGCAGATCTTGTTTTGTTTCTTCGTGTGAGTTTTCTTAGAATAGCTCCCTCAGTTTGTTCCTACCTTAGTTAGTCTCTCTTTAGAGTTTGTCTGTTTTCCTACTACTAGATAGTTTAGTTTAGGGCTGAATTTGTGTTTTTTCTATACTTCGGGGTTGTTTTGGTTGTATTTGTAGTTCTAGTTTGATGGTAATAAACCATTTGTCAACGGCTCCTTTTGTTCTCGTGCTGTTTTTTCCTGCCTTTTTGGGTCAAATCCAAAACACTTAGACTTACTAGTCTTAACAAGACTTAAGACTGACCAACACTGTCAACTATCATCTTATAGGTAGAAGTGTTTCTTACTACTGTAGTATTTCTACTACTGGTGCACGCTCTCAGCCTTTCGCTACACCAAACTGACCACATTGCTAATGGCTGTGTTGGCCATTAGCAATGTGTTTTGGGGGTCTTGAGGACAAAATTACTGGATTTGCTCTAGAAATAAGGAAAAAACATTGTAGACTTGGACCATGATCAACTGATAGTGAAAATGATGTGAGTGCACATGTAATTTACTAATATGAAAAAAATGGACTCAGTGTTAAGTTGCTCCTTAAGGGAAGACTTTTTGAGGAGTGGAAGTCTTTTACCTTCGATTTTGCAGGCACTGCAGAAAAGAAGAAAAAGACGAAACAAATGAGAGGGAGTTAACACCAGCAGCAGGGCAGAAGAGAGGAAAAGATGTTATGATGATTAAAAACATAAAAAGAGGGGAGACAAGTAAAGAAGCAAAGATCTTGAGTGGTGGCTGTTGTCTTTCTCGCTAGCGGCAGATGACAGAGGACACAGCAGGAGCAGACAGGTTCATAACACCTGACAGCTGAACATCTGGTGCATTTCATTGGGGAGGAGGTGAATCATACGGCCGCCTTTTTCCCCACTCTGCTTCCACTTGTCTTCTCTTGTCTCGACCTGCCTTCTCCAGCAGGAAATTCCCTTGTCTTCCTTTGTTTGGTACCTTGTCTTCTCATTTGTTGCCTCTCAGCTCTGCTGAGGTGTTTTTATCTCCTCATCCCTGCTCTAAGTCTCTGTAATATGTCATCTTCCCTCACCATCGACTGCTCTCCTCTGGCCTCCTCCTCAACCTCTTCCTCTGCTCTTCATTTAGTTTTGTCCTTTTTATTACAGAGTATATGTGTGTGTGTGTGTGTGTGTGTGTGTGTGTGTGTGTGTGTGTGTGTGTGTGTGTGTGTGTGTGTGTGTGTGTGCGTGTGTCGTGTGATTAAAGAAGGTGTCATTCTTGTCACAGTTTGCCACCATTCCCTGCTGTCACCTGTCTGTCTCTGATAGTGTCGGTATGTATGTGTTTGTAAATGTGCATGTGTGTTTGTGAGAAGGAAAAGAGTGGCTTATTTGCACCTTGACATGTGTGCATGTGCACACGTGAAGATGAACCACTGCTAGTGTGTGTGCTGTGTAATAATGAGGAGAGAGGAGAGGCAGAGGAGATGTGGCAGACTCAGTGACCTGGAGTGTGCACAAAACACTAATTCATTTGGCTCACTGAATGTAATAAATGACACTTGAAAAGCTGCTCACTAATTAGTTGAGCTAAAAGAAAATAATGTGAGCCCTGGAAGCTTGACAGAAAAAACTGAATAAATAGCTTACTTTAAAAACACATGAACTGAGAAAACACACACATAAAAAAAGACAAAATGGAAAATTTGAAGAGCTTACCTGCAACCGAAACAGTAAAAAAAGAAAAAAATATATATATAAAAAAGAAAGAAAAGTAAAAAATAAAAAATCCTGTAAAACCTTCCTCATCATCTGTCAAATAGTTCCTGAGTGTGTTCGTAGTCAAAGTATTGCAAGCACAAAAAACAAGATGACAATGATCTGAGATGCACAGCAATCCCCAAACATACTTCTAATAATTCCCTTTTTCCTCTTTATTATTATTTCATCATCCCTGAGCCTGCATGTTTCATCAAAACCAAAACTATTCATTATATTCGTATTATGCATCAGTCCTTTCTGACTGTGATGCTTTCATCTTAGAGACATCTGTCACTGGAAAAAAAAACTGTACTGTACTTAAGAACAGATTTGAGGTACTTATGCTTTACTTGAGGGCTTTTTTTTTTTTGCAACTTTCTACTTCCACTCTGCTACATTTATCAGCAACCTTCAGTCACTAGTTGCGTACTAAACATAAAGAGCTTATAAAACGTGGTGTTTTGCTATATTTAAAGTATTTAATCAACTTAATCAACAAGTTTAGTTTTAACTGAAATGTCTTTTATCTGATTAGTTGATTGACAGACAATGAATGGCAGCTAGTTGACAATGGCTTAAGCCATTTTTCATGTAAAATGAAAAAAAAGATTTTTTTTTTCTGCATTGAGTCCTTTTAGCTTTGATAGTTAAGTGCATTTTTCTTAACCTACTTATATAAGTTTGATCAGCATATTCATTGCAGGACTACAGTGTGGTATTCATACTTTTACTAAGTACACTACCTGAATAATCCAACACTAGAACTCTAGAGTTCATAGTTAGAGATACAGGACTCATGGCCAAAATGTGACAGTATTGAATTTTTAGCAACATCTCTCTGAAGCCTTTTCCATCAAATAATCAGAATTAATGTGATTTTTCTCTCATCTATTTCTTGTAGTGCATTTGCCATTAATGCTATTCTGATTATTCTCGGCAATGTCATATTCTCATATGAATTCTATCTATTCTAGTCTGATAATGACACAACAGCTGCTCGTCTTATCCCAGCCAACAAAGCATCTGGGGAGAGTGCCCTGACAAAAAGACCAGACTGCCAGAATTTTTTTTAATTTTTTTTTGCCTTTTCCCTCCAAGTTTGTCAACTTTTACAACATGGCTATGACCGATTTAGGAGCACAAAGTGAATGGAACTGAACACACACTGACACTGTAAGCACTGATGTTTGGGTTAATCACGGTCAACAGTCGCTCTCTCCGACATATGAAGGTTGTCTTTGAATATGGAAGATATTCAATCTGACAGGACCTTGCTGAAATTGGTTATGACATGGGACATGGGATTTGGGGGAAAAATGATGTTTATGTACTTCTGTCCGACCTTTTCAGTGTATGTGTGAAAGTGCTGTTTGGAGTAAAGTTGTCTAATGAACTGAACAGGAATTACTCTATTGCTCATGATTTAGCATCAGCTCTGTGTCTGTGAACTTCAATGCGGTTTACTAGTGACGTGCCACTGCAGTCATAGCAGCTTGTCTACCCAATTCAAAACCCAATTCATCTATAATTAGTAAGGATCCACCCTGAAGTCTGCTATGTCTGCCATATCACAGCAACAATTTATGACTCTATGATCGTCTAATCTGACACAGTCGTCAATGCCAAAAGCAAATCCTCTGTGTAGTCTGATCTCGGTGTGAATTAAATCTTAATGCTACAGCATATACTGATATTTGAGGCAACAGTATGATTTCAGCTTTGTGGAAGTCTGGCAAAGAGTTCGGACCTCAGCCCCATCCAACACCTTTGGGATGAAGTAGAAAACACAAACTTTGGGCCAGAGTTTATCACCCAACATCAGTGTTTGCTCCCATTCAGCCACTACAGCATCAATGAGGTCAAAGCCCTGCAGCCAGGTTCAACATCCGGTGGAAAGCCTTAAGAGAGACCAGCAGAGTGGCAGCTATAATATAGCAGCAGATTTATGTCTGTGTTTTGGATTGACATGTTCAGCAATAACACATGACTAAATGTGTAAGTATAGCAATGAAAAATTTTACTTTGACTTTCCCTAACACTTCTGAATCTTTTCACCGTGTTCTTATTTCCCGCTAAAACAAATGTTTTGTATTTAAGAAATCTTTTCATCATCTGTTACTGAGCACTTAATCCCCACTAGAAAAGACACAGCTCTGAGAGGCCAACATAAATCCATTTGGAGAGAAACCTTTTCATCACTTTAAGTCAAATTGTTGGCATGAGTGTTAAGCTTTATTTTTGTCTATTTCATCATTTGATGGCTGTCATTAAAACTCTTAACAACACAGTTTTAATGTATTCCCATTGCCTCTTGACAGTGGAGCAGCTCTAATGATTCACTGTAGATCTGTGGAGCACTCTCTCTCTGTAGTTCTGTAGAGTATTCTTATGGTAGAGCTGTTGTGTCAACCTTCATTAACTCCACAGTTTGATCACAGCCTCTTTCTACTTTTTGCATTAACATGTGTGTAACCATCCCTATGTGTGTGTGTGTGTGTGTGTGTGTGTGTGTGTGTGTGTGTGTGTGTGTGTGTGTGTGTGTGTGTGTGTGTAATGGACTGATTTTACCCGTGAAGCCGTGTGTGACTAATCCTTACCAAACAAAACTCTTCACTAACCTGAACCCAGTCCTGTTACCCATGTCCTATAATGAGCACTGACAAAATGATCTTACTTTGGTCAATGTTACATGAATTGTCTTGTTCTCACAAGTACAGATAAATTTCCTTAAAGTCATGTCCAGCATGTCCATTCACATCAATGACGAAGAAAAGCCCCAGGTAAAAAATCTATCCATCCATCCATACATTCATCCATCCATTGTCTATACCCGACTATCCCTTTCCGGGGTTGCGGGGCAGCTGGAGCCTATTCCAGCTGTCGACGGGTGAGAGGCAGGGTACACCCTAAACCGGTTGCCAGCCGATCGCAGGGCAACATATACAGACAGACAAACAAGCCATTCACGCTCACACTCACACCTAAGGACAATGTAGAGTCACTAATTAACCTAATGAGCATGTTTTTGGTCTGTGGGAGGAAGCCAGAGTGCCCGGAGAGAACCCACGCATGCACGGGAAGAACATGCAAACTTCACACAGAAAGGCCCTGCCCGACCTGGGGATCGATCTGGCGACCTTATTGCTATGAGGCACACACACTACCTGCCCAGGTAAAAAAATCAACAAAGAATAATACTGTGGCTCAGCATGGTGTCCTGTTCAACACCATTAATAACATTATGCTTTGGGTGTTTCTTTTCACGTAAATGCAATTTTCATTCACTAATTTGTTCCAGTCATTTCTACCTTTTGTTCAATACAGGTGTTTCAAATTAAATGCCTATCAGGAAAGAGGGGCATTATGCCATTTGAGCCAGTGGAGGGATTTTAATGTGCAATATTGATGCAGAAAGTGATGATTGATAGTAGCTTGAAAAGGGCAAAGTAGACCTAGTAAGAATTAGAATGAGTGGTATTTGAGAAATTAGATTACATATCTGTATGACTACAGTAACCTGCTCAGATAAAGGATGGAAAGTAACAAAAATGCAACAAACAGTCGACGTCAAGATGCTAACAAAAAAGAAAAGGCATTGGATACTTGTAAGATTCATCCTCTGGGGACCAGGGCTGTCGATATCAAAATTAGTGGCATTCCATTTAAAATGCTGAAATGAGCAGATGAAATGAATCAGTCATCAGAGTCATCAGCAGTAATCCTGTGAAGACCATGAATGTCTATACAACGCTCATGGCAAACCATTGAGTTGTTGCTAAGATATTTGAGTCTGAGACTCTGGACCAAAGTGACAGATTGAAGTCCAGTCACTGCTTTGAAGCAACTGGTCTCCAATAGTATAGCACACTATAGCTGATTACTTGTTGCTGCTGTCTCAGAATCAGAATCAGAATCAGAATCAGAAAAAGCTTTATTGCCAAGTACGATTTTACACATACAAGGAATTTGTTTTGGTGATGTTGGTGCATGACAAATCTTCTAAAAATAAACTATTAAAAAATAAAAAATATAACAATATAAATATATATACACAGTCTGTTTTTTCAGAATAAAAAGAGCAGTACAGCTGGCAGTGATACAGTACGAAAAATCAAATGTTCACAAATGTGCAAATGAGAACAAGGAAATCCAAGCTGAGGGTTAATGTAATGCATAGAGTTATGGCAATGTCGAGTGTCAAGTAGAGGCAGAGGTGAAGTGTGAAGAGTGTCAACAGGGGGCCTTGTTGATAAGGCTGACAGCAGATGGGAAAAAAAACTCTTCTTATGACTTGAGGTTTTCGTCCTGATGGACCGCAGCCTCCTGCCAGAGGGGAGTGTCTTGAAGAGTTTGTATCTGGGGTGGGAGGGATCAGAAACAATCTTTCCTGCATGCCTCAGGGTCCTGGAGGTGTACAGGTCCTGAAGAGACAGGAGATTGCAGTCAATCACCTTCTCTGCAGACCGAATGACATGCTGTCCTTGGCGGTGGCAGCAGCATACCAGATGGTGATGGAGGAGGTGAGGATGGACTCAATAATGGCTGTGTAGAAGTGCACCATCATTGTCTTTGGCACTGTGCTTTCTTGATGAGGGAGCTGATGTTTGGAACCCACTTGAGGTCGTTGATGGAGTGGGGGGCTTTAGGCTTGTAATTGGTGATCTGCCTGAGCCCTTTCCAGACAGATGCGGAGTCGTTAGCTGAGAACTGGTGTTGGAGCTTCTCAGAGTACAGTCGTTTAGCCTCTTTCACCACCTTGCTGAACTTGTACTTCGCCTCTTTGAATCTCTCTTTGTCCCCACTCCTGAAGGCCTCTTCCTTTGCCAACTTTAGCTGTCTGAGTTTGGCTGTGAACCAGGGTTTGTCATTGCTGTAACACACCCTGGTGCGTGATGGAACACAGCAGTCCTCACAGAAGCTGATGTAGGACGTCACAGCCTCCGTGTACTCATCCAGACTGTTGGTAGCAGTCCTGAACACATCCCAGTCAGTAGAGTCCAAACACGCCTGGAGATCCTCCACAGCCTCACTGGTCCACTTCCTTAATGTCCTCACTACAGGTTTGCAGATCTTTAGTTTCTGCCTGTACGCAGGAATCAGGTGGACCATAACGTGCTCAGAGTGGCCCAGTGCAGCACGGGGGATGGCGTGATAAGCATCCCTGGCTGTGGCATAACAGTAATCCAGAATATTCTCCTCTCTGGTTGGGCATTTAATAAGGTGTCTGCATTTAGGGAGTTTTTGAGTGAGGTTACCTTTGTTAAAGTCACCAAAGACAGTAACTAAAGAGTCCAGGTTGGTCCACTCCACACACAGTATCTGGTTGGCGAGCATGCGCTGTGTGTCCTGCACATTGGCCTGCGGTGGGATGGAAAAGCCAACCAGAATGAATGAAGCAAACTCACGGGGTGAATAAAACATCTTACAGTGAAGAGTAAGTAAGAGTGCACCGGCCCGGGTTAGGGTTTGTCTCACAAAAAAAGCTTTATTATGGCAAGGGGCCTGAGAGAGGCTGTCTATTTGCCATAGAGTGTGGTCAAATACACCCCCAACATAACATTTTTATCATGCAGAATTACATGGTAGTTGTGATTGTAGTTGATTGCGGCAAAGCTCAGCATGAATATCCCAACTGTATGGAAAGGACATTTAAACATGTAATGACCAGTAGACAGTACGAGGGGGGATGCAAAATGACCAAAATGCATCCCCCTTGTTATCCTGCCATCCTCCCTATCCATCCCCTAGTATGAAAAAGAGTGTGGGGACAGAGGGGTTTGTTTAGTTGAATATGTTTGTATAATGTGTCTAACTAATTGGGCCTTTATCTGACTGGCATTTGTGCATGTTCTAATCTATGGCCCAGACGATGACTCAGCAGTAGTAGAAAATCAGTCCCCCTTCTGTCAGTTTTGTCTTTGATCTATCATAGTTTCTAATCTATATACTATAAATATGCAATTCTATTGTAGCATCTATACTATATACAGAGTAGTTTGACCCTCATGATCAAAAAGACAAGTGGCAATGTGTAGTTGTGGAGGAGCGATCATGAAGACACACTGCTGCCTTTAGTATTTCTAGAATATTCCTAGAATATTTCTATGATCATTCATTAGCGTCTGTGCTACTGAAAATACACCAGTTCACCTCTGTAGCATCAGATTTTGAGACATGCGTAGAGATTTAGTTTTTCAGTATAGTTGGGGTAAAGGTTTGTATTAAGTTGGGTTAGGATTTGGGCCACAAATCACCAACTGGTGATGACAAATAATTTATGATGGTACATAATAATACCTTGGCAATTGCACTACTCAGTCACACATGCATAGATACATAAAGAGACAAGCAGTCACAGAATTCACTTAGATGAAATATACATGATGTCTTACACATACACACACGAATCCTCCGTGCAATTCTCCAGGGTGGAGGCACAGAAAGGCCAGTAGATGAGAGACACTGAGGGGCAGTATAACCTCCTCTCCTGGGATTCCCTCTTCCTTCCTGTCTTTTCATTCCTTTTTGTATTATGACACTGTTGCTTGCAGCTATTTTCTCACCCTGAAATGAAACAAAAAAGCTGGAGATTATCAAATCACATACTTGTCTCATATATTTTAAGCCAATTCTATGTACAAAATGGTGAATGGCTATTCATGCGTTTTTACCAGGTAGGCCGACCTATTTTTTGAAGTGTGTAAAGGTGGACACCTATGTACACTACGCTGACGTCAGGATGCAGACCCTCTTTTGGAGGACATTTTTGTAAGGGTCAATCTAAATGTCAATATATTTTTATACTATAACGTCATGAGGATTTGTCAACAGTTAGCTGGAACTCATTTGAAAATCTGCAGGGATGTCGAGGCAAAAACAAGGTTAATGAGTAACTCTTGTATTTCAGTTTTGCTACCTTAGTCAAAAAGCAATGAAACGACTCAATGTGAGCCAATGAGAACGCACATCAGGCACACAGCGCAACACTGTGGCTTCACAGCAGTCAGTGCAGTATATAATTGCTGCTCTGCTACACTCAATCTTGGCCAGACTGTCATTGGTCTAATGCAAGATTCTCCAGCTATATCTCATGGACTGATCTCCTGTTGCCAAACCTGCCTGTTTCCGACTACACATGTTCTCCTGTTCCCCAATAAATATCTTAGTCTTTTGTCCCTGACCACGAGTCTTGCTTTCCACTTCCTGGATTTTGGTTTACGTCCAGTACGTCCTGAATCTGAATCCTGAATCACTATTGTTGCAGTTCATCTGGACCTGCCAAGTCAAGTTTAAAGTTGATATAAAATATATCCGAGTTGTGGTTGTAGTGTGTACTACCTTAATTTGATGTTGCATTCGTTGATAAAATGTCGGGGCACCACCTTCCTCAGCTAAGAAGGACTGCAGAAATTAACTGCTATAACGCTGATAAATACTAACGAATGGACTAACAGTAAACCAGTCTGATAACCTGAAGTGTAAATTCTGGATACAGGGATCGTAGATATTCAGTTCAAAAGGACACCGTCTAACCAGGACTTAAATCAAAATATCATTTATTGAGCAGAATTGTGGATAATGGGTAATGTACCATGAATAATAAGACAGAAGATGGGAGGTGATATGACAGAACACACAAGAAACTTATGGCAACGCAATGGTAAATAAATTGGCGATAGTGAGAGGCAGTCGAAAGGGAATAATGGGGACGCGAACGCAGAGTTAAGGGAAAGACGATTAATGGAGAGAATTTGGACGAATTGACCTACTCTTAACCTCACGGACCAACTCTTATTCAAACCCGCTTAGCGTGCCTACTTGGTTGCTGGCGTCCCATTGTGCTCTGCTCCGAACTGGCTCGAAGACGTTCCAGATGTTCGTCCGTGGCTCGATATGCTTGGCGTTCTGGTGGAAGGCCCAGGCCCCAAGATGACGAGCTGGTGCTGAACGGGGCGTCTCTGGAACTGATTCGGCGGTGTCGGTTACAGATGAGGGACTGCTCCGGATGGTTGTGAACCGGACCAAGGATCAACAGCTGGCCGCAGGGTTTGGTTCGGTTGAGTCCGTGACGGACTATTTTAGACTGATAGTACAAATTAAGAGTCTCTTCGATGGCCGGTCGAAGAAGGCTACAAAATTAGTATTACTTGCCTAAATTTATTGATGTTAAAAACAAAACGTTTGGCTAAAGAGAAAGTTAACTTTGAAGCTTACGGCAAATTATAAGAATACGTCTTCTGAAGATAATTTACGCTACTCGGAATGGCTTGGAGTAGCTCGAAGATGAAAACTTAAGGAGCAAAACGACTGTGCAAAACTTAAGACAAAAGTAAAGAAAAGAACTCAGCTGAGAGTAACTAGACGTGAAAAGAAACACAGGAACAGAACTAAAAACCAACTAACAAAAAAAACAACTTAAGACAAGACAAGACTAAAACTAAAACAAACTAACTTAAACACAAACTTAGACTGAGTAACGCGCACTACACGCAGTTATTTAAAGGTCGCTCCAGGGCGTGTCGAAAGGGCAGGCCATCGAATCACGTGAGACGGTCTGTGACGCGCGATCGCCTCAAGGAGCTGAACTAATCAATGATTCATATGAGGGGCTCATCTGCTTCCCACTATGATCAATCACATATAATTTCAATGACAAAATTTCAATGACATTTCAATATTGTTCACAGCATGCATTAGACACTTACTATGGTTGGGTGACAACATTAAATGGTAATCATGGTACAGTTTCGTCTCAACATGTATAATGATTCAATGTATAACTAATACACAAATAAAGATACAGGAGTAAAGAAGGCAGGCTATATTTGCCAAAAATGATTATCACGATTACGGTTACTTATCGATAAATGTGCCAAGTCAAGCATATTCAATCTGATGGTTAGGAAACTCTGGATGGCAGTATGGTTTTGTGGTGACAATTCAGACAAACTTTTATAAAACCGTTAAAATCACAACTTGGTCATACTTCAGGTCAGAGATACTGAAAAACATCAATATGCGTACATCAAGTCCTGCAAGTTGAAAACATGAAAAGTTAAGTTTAACATAAAATCTGGTTATCTTGGAGTGTTGAGGAAAATCACACAAGCATACACAAGTTGCTTCAATGGATGTCCGGTTTACGACCCATCAGCATTTGCTGATGTTTGTGGATGTTCCTCTGGAGCCTGGCGTTTGTCTCTCCAGATGGTTTTATTGTCTTGATCTCTCTTGGGCTATCAGGAGAGAATTAGCATTGCCATGAGAAACATAGTGAGGAGAAGGTGAGGAGAAGGCCACCTTTGATGTTGAGGTGTATGTGTCCCTGGCTTCCCTGAAAAGAAAACATGGAGGAGATGTCTCTTGTCCAGACATCTTGTCTCTCTTCGAAATCAGATTGCATTATAGGTAAACCAGATGGTCTATAATTCAATCAGTTGGCGGGTTTACACCTCCATTTCCCTTGAGTATCACCAGAAAAGGAGGGAAAGAAGGGGTCAGTTAAAGGCCGGTTCTGCTACATGGTGATTCTGCACTTGGGCCCAAAACCCACCTGTGTGACACTAACTTGACTGACTGCTCCTCATCATCTGCCCTGAAAGCATTTCTGAGTAAGACAGCATTTTATTGGTTCTTCAGCAGCTAGTGTGAAAGAAGCCTGAAAAAATCTAGTTTTCTTTGACCTGCACGTGGACTTTGAGTGTCACATGAAGGGACATAAGTGGTGAAATCCTGTTTCTTCCAACTAAGAATAATTATGAAAATCAAAGCTGCATTTTCCTTTTCAGATCTGGGCAAAAATCACTCATGTTCTTGTCTACTTTGGTCATGATTATTGTATTTCAATGTTTGCTACCCTCAGTCACTCTTCTGTGTTTCGGTTGGTCCAATATGCTCCCACAATACTTTCAACTTTCAACCAGGGTTCTGTGCTTGGACCAATTCTATTCACCTTATATATGCTTCCTTTAGGTAAGATTATCAGGAAGCACTCAATAAATTTTCATTGCTATGCAGATGATACCCAGCTATATCTATCAATGAAGCCAGAAGAAACCAGTCAGTTAACTAGACTACAAGCATGTCTTCATGACATAAAGACCTGGATGACCTGCAATTTTCTGATGCTAAACTCGGACAAAACTGAAGTTATAGTAGTAGGCCCTAAACATCGAAAGTCTCTAAAGAAAGTTAGAAAGTCACTTTCTGATGACATAGCAGTTATGGATGGCATTGCGCTGGCCTCCAGCACCACTGTAAAGAATCTGGGAGTTATCTTTGACCAAGACATGTCCTTTCACTCCCATGTAAAACAAATTTCAAGGACTGCCTTTTTTCACCTACGTAATATCGCAAAAATCAGGCATATTTTGTCTCAGAATGATGCAGAAAAACTAGTCCATGCATTCGTAACTTCCAGACTGGATTATTGCAGTTCCTTACTATCAGGCTGCCCAAATTCATCCATCCATTTTCTATGCCGCTTATCCCTTCGTGGTCGCGGGGGGGGGGGGGGGGGGGGGGCGGAGCCTATCTCGGCTGTCAACGGGCGAGAGGCGGGGTACACCCTGGACCGGTCGCCAGCCGATCGCAGGGCACATACACACACCATTCACACCTAGGGGCAATTTAGAGTCACCAGTCAACCTAATGAGCATGTTTTTAGTCTGTGGGAGGAAGCCGGAGTGCCCAGAGAGAACCCACGCATGCACGGAAAGAACATGCAAACTTCACACAGAAAGGCCCGACCCGGGAATCGAACCTGCGACCTTCTTGCTGTGAGGCACGCTCACTACCTGCTGCGCCACCGTGCAGCCGCTGCCCAAATTTGTTGCTGAATATTCTCCAGTTGCTCCAGAATGCTGCAGCACGTGTTCTGACAAAAACCAGGAAGAGAGATCATATTTCTCCAATACTAGCCACTCTGTACTGGCTCCCAGTAAAGTTTAGAATAGAATTTAAAATTCTCCTCCTTACTTACAAAGTCATAAATGGTCAGGCACCTTCTTATCTTAAAGAGCTCATAGTACCTTATTGCCCCACTCAAACCAGAATGCAAGTCTACTTATGGTTCCTAAAGTCTCAAGGAGTCAGAGCATTTAGCTACCAAGCTCCTCTCCTGTGGAACCATCTTCCAGTCTTTGTCCGGGAGGCAGACACTGTCTCTACATTTAAGAGTAGGCTTAAAACTTTCCTTTTTGATAAAGCTTATAGCTAGGGCTGGCTCAGGCTGGTCCTGGACCAGCCCCTAGTTATGCTGCTATAGGATTAGACTGTCGGGGGACCTCCAAAGATACACCGAGCTCCTCTGTCCTTCTGTCCCTCTCCATCTGCACCCTTTCATGTCCTACCACGGCGTGCTACTAATCGTGGATTGCAGCTGCGTCTCCTGCCTTGGCCCTGCCTGACATCCACTGCAACTGCTACTGCTATTATTACATCCACTGTCACTGTTACTGTGACTGCATGTCTGTCTCTCTGTCTCTCTCTCTCTGTCTCTCTCTGTCTGTCTGTCTGTCTGTCTGTGTCTGTCTCACTCTCCCTCTCTTGCTCTCCCTCTCTCACCCAACCTGGTCGAGGCAGATGGCCGCCCACCCAGAGAATTGTTGGTTCTCTGTAGATAAAAGAGCTTGGTCTGTACCAGCTCTATATGGAAAGTGTCCTGAGACAACTTCTGTTGTGATTTGGCGCTATACAAATAAAATTGAATTGAATTGAATTGAACTAATGCACAACATAAGTCACACGTTACACTACTGTTAGCCATTTACATTGGTTACCCATGGAGTGCAAAATTAATTGGAAATTTCCTTTAATCACCTATGAAGCACTACACAGAGAGTATACTCTATAATTCTTTTGCTATGGTGATGAGCTTTACAGTTGTGGCTCCCACCCTCTGGAATCATGTCCCCTAGTCTTAAAAACCACAGTGGATAGTAGATAGTTTTAAGAAGTTGTACGAAACTCACCTGTTTCAGAAGCATTTTGTCATGTAATGTGTGTTTGCCTTGTAGTTTTTATTGTTTTTACTTGTGTGTTGACTTCTGTGTTTGCCTTGTATGTACTTTCTTTATTATTATTAGTGATACAGTGCTGAGCACTGAACACAGCAGGGGCGAAGCCCCTGCTGTGTTCAGTGCGAAGCACTGAACACTATTGTTCTTCTGCGTGTTTCTTCTTCTTCTTCTTCAACTTATTATTATTCCTCTTCCGTACTTTTTTCGGTTCGCTACTAGTCATAAACGATAGCGAGCACCCAGGCAAATTATATATCAAAACGTGCGGCTCGATCGGGAATCGATGGCTATTATTTTTCTCTACAGAATACGCGTTTTTCGCGTCGTAAGACGCGAAAAACGCAAAACGTCGTCCCCACGGCAACCGCTGGATTTTCAATGGGTGTGTATTGCGCGGAATGTTCGCGCTAGAGTGGAGGGGATTAACTGCCAGAGTGGAGAGACGCTCTGAAAAGTGTGTGAAACTTTTGTCTTTCCACGCTTCTCCAAAGCACAAATTTCGCTCTACGCGCGTGAAAATTTCCAGGGTTGTAGTGCCGCTTGCGCTGATTCTCACAATGTGCCTGGCTAAACGATAGAACTCACGGTTTTTGAGTTCTCAGCCTCTGAGCGAGGAGAGCGCCTCTGACCTGGCCCATAAGGTCCAATACAAATCAAAAACAGGAGAGACAGAAACCGACCGTTTTTTAACTCGCTGTAAAATCCGCTTTTTTGAGCCCAGCGGAAAAAGAAAGTGATCAGCGTGTACAGCAAAGCCTTGTGGCTCTGATGGTGAAAAAATTTTGGCAATAGGACTTTCGGTCTTCGTGTGAGAAGCGTTTGTTCGAGGGGTGCGCAGAGGCGAAATTCAGACGTTTCTCAGGCTCGTCTCATGCGTTTCCCATAAGAAATGAATGGGACGAGCCGAAAAATGCAAAAAAATCTCCCCCTTTTTCAAAGGGCTACTGCTCCGGCATACTTTCACCTAGAGACGCCATTCCAACTTTAAAACGTAGACACAAATCTCGTCTATTGGTGTCTTAAATCTCGTTTTGATAGGTCATGTAGTTTTTGATCAGTCGCCGTTCAATGACCGTGACCGTTTTTGGGAAAAATTGTGACTTTATAATGAGTGTGTATTGCACGGAATGTTGTGTTAGAGTGGAGGGGTTTAACTGCCAGAGTGGAGAGAAGCTCTGAAAATTGCCTGAAACTTTCGTCTTTCAACGCTCCTCCAAAGCAGAAATTTCGCTCTACGTGCGTCAAAATTTCCAGAGTTGTAGTGCCGCTTGTGCTGATTCTCACGATGTGCCTGGCTAAGCGATAGGACTTGCGGTTTTTGAGTTATGATCCTCTGAGCGAGGAGAGTACCTCTGACCTCGCCCATAAGGTCCAATACAAATCAAAAACAGGAGAAACAGAAACCAACCATGTTTTTAACTCGCTGTAAAATCCGCAATTTTGACCCCAGCGAAAAAACAAAGTGATCAGCATGTACAGCAAAGCCTTGTGGCTCTGACGGTGAAAAAATTTTGGCAATAGGACTTTCGGTCTTCGTGTGAGAAGCGTTTGTTCGAGGGGTGCGCAGAGGCCAAATTCAGACATTTCTGTGTCTGCTCCTCATTGACTCTAATCAAATGCATGTGTGTCCGCACCTGTGTCTGAGTGGGTGACATCATGGATCAGGCCACCTCAAGTTTCCATGGCAACCTCTGAGCCTGATTGCCTCTCCCACACACACACACATATGTAGCTTTAGCTGCAGCTGTGCAGCTCAGTCAAATGATCAGTTCTCCATTAAGCTCTGTAGTGACATGCTAACCAGCCACAGCCAAGCTACCTACTGGTGAGTTGTATGTGTTGGTGATGTAATGAGTGATGTTGGCCTGTTAGCGTTAGCCACAATGCTAACATGCTAATGCTAACATGAGGTCCTATGAACTTGTTGGTGCCTGGAGGTATACCTGTTGATGTCGGTTTGGCGTGCTAACATGCTAATGTTAGCATGCTAATGCTAATATGCTAACATACGTTAAAATGAATGTTCATCGCATTCTAATGGGGGTTCAGAGGTTTTTAATGTGATATTTGACATGCTAATTTTAGCATGCTAATGCTAACATGCTAACCTTGGCTAAAATGATTGGTAAGGCATTATAATGATGTTTGAGACCTTCTCAATGTGTTTTTTGATATGCTAATGTTAGCTTTGCGTTGTGTTTTTAGTACTGGACACTGACCTCTGTCAGCAACACGGCCCGGCGTTTGCGCACTGTATCACTCTCCAAATTTCCCGCCGAGGGGAATTTGTCTAGTTAGTGATACAGTGCTGAGCACTGAACACAGCAGGGGCGAAGCCCCTGCTGTGTTCAGTGCGAAGCACTGAACACTATTGTTCTTCTGCGTGTTTCTTCTTCTTCTTATTATTAGTGATACAGTGCTGAGCACTGAACACAGCAGGGGCGAAGCCCCTGCTGTGTTCAGTGCGAAGCACTGAACACTATTGTTCTTCTGCGTGTTTCTTCTTCTTATTATTATTTTTTTTCATCTTCCGTACTTTTTTCGGTTCGCTACTAGTCCTAGAGTTTTGAGAGCACCCAGGCGAATTATATATCAAAACGTGCGGCTCGATCGGGAATGGTGTGCTATTATTTTTCTCTACAGAATACGCGTTTTTCGCGTCGTAAGACGCGAAAAACGCACGAAAAAATCCCATAAGAAATGAATGGGACGAGCCGAAAAATGCGAAAAAATCTCCCCCTTTTTCAAAGGGTTACTGCTCGGGCATACTTTCACCTAGAGACGCCGTTCCAACTTTAAAACATAGACACAGGTCTCGTGTATAGGTGTAGTAATTCTCGTTTTGATAGGTCGTATAGTTTTCGAGCAGTCGCAGTTCAATGACCGTGAGCGTTTTGGGAGAAATTCTGAGTTTATAATGGGTGTGTATTGCACGGAATGTTCGCGCTAGAGTGGAGGGGATTAACTGCCAGAGTGGAGAGAAGCTGTGAAAATTGCGTGAAACTTTTGTCTTTCCACGCTCCTCCAAAGCACAAATTTCGCTCTACGTGCGCGAAACTTTCCAAGGTTGTAGTGCCGCTTGCGCTGATTCTCACGATGTGCCTGGCTAAGCGACAGGACTTACGGTTTTTGAGTTCTCAGCCTCTGAGCGAGGAGAGCGCCTCTGACCTCGCCCATAAGGTCCAATACAATTGAAAAATGGGAGAGACAGAAACCATCCGTTTTTTAACTCGCTCTAAAATCCGCATTTTTTAGCCCAGCGAAAAAAGAAAGTGATCAGAGTGTACAGCAAAGCCTTGTGGCTCTCACGGTGAAGAAATTTCGGCAATAGGAGTTTCGGTGTCGGCGTGAGAAGCGTTTGTTCGGAGGGTGCGCAGAGGCCAAATTCAGACGTTTCTCAGAGTCTCACAGACCCGCAGGTGGCCTGATCTCAAGTTGCCGTGGCAACCTCTGAGCCTAATTGCCTCTCCCACACACACACATATGGAGCTTTAGCTGCAGCTGTGCAGCTCTGTCAAATGATCAGTTCTCCATTAAGCTCTATAGTGACATGCTAACCAGCCACAGCCAAGCTACCTACTGGTGAGTTGTATGTGTTAGTGATGTAATGAGTGATGTTGGCCTGTTAGCGTTAGCCACAATGCTAACATGCTAATGCTAACATGAGGTCCTATGAATTTGTTGGTGCCTGGAGGTATACCTGTTGATGTCAGGTTGGTGTGCTAACATGCTAATGTTAGCATGCTAATGCTAATATGCTAACATACGTTAAAATGAATGTTCATTGCGTCCTAATGGGGGTTCAGAGGTTTTTAATGTGATATTTGACATGCTAATGTTAGCATGCTAATGCTAACATGCTAACCTTGGCTAAAATGATTGGTAAGGCATTATAATGATGTTTGAGACCTTCTCAATGTGTTTTTTGATATGCTAATGTTAGCTTTGCGTTGTGTTTTTAGTACTGGACACTGACCTCTGTCAGCAACACGGCCCGGCGTTTGGCACACGGCCCGGCGTTTGCGCACTGTATCACTCTCCAAATTTCCCGCCGAGGGGAATTTGTCTAGTTATTTTTCATCTTCCGTACTTTTTTTGATTCGCTACTAGTCAAAAACGATAGCGAGCACCCAGGCGAATTATATATCAAAACGTGCGGCTCGATCGGACTCGGTGTGCTATTATTTTTCTCTACAGAATACGCGTTTTTCGCGTCGTAAGACGCGAAAAACGCAAAAGCTCGTTGCCCGGCAACCGCTGGTTTTTTAATGGGTGTGTATTGCGCGGAATGTTCGCGCTAGAGTGGAGGGGATTAACTGCCAGAGTGGAGAGACGCTCTGAAAATTGTCTGAAACTTTCGTCTTTCCACGCTCCTCCAAGGCACAAATTTCGCTCTACGCGCGTGAAAATTTCCAGGGTTGTAGCGCCGCTTGCGCTGATTCTCACAATGTGCCTGGCTAAACGATAGAACTCACGGTTTTTGAGTTCTCAGCCTCTGAGCGAGGAGAGCGCCTCTGACCTCGCCCATAAGGTCCAATACAAATCAAAAACAGGAGAGACAGAAACCGACCGTTTTTTAACTCGCTGTAAAATCGGCTTTTTTGAGCCCAGCGGAAAAAGAAAGTGATCATCTTGTAGAGCAAAGCCTTGTGGCTCTCACGGTGAAAAAATTTTGGCAATAGGAGTTTCGGTGTAGGCGTGAGAAGCGTTTGTTCGAGGGGTACGCAGAGGCCAAATTCAGACGTTTCTCAGGCTCGTCTCATGCGTTTCCCATAAGAAATGAATGGGACGAGCCGAAAAATGCAAAAAAATCTCCCCCTTTTTCAAAGGGCTACTGCTCCGGCATACTTTCACCTAGAGACGCCATTCCAACTTTAAAACGTAGACACAAATCTCGTCTATTGGTGTCTTAAATCTCGTTTTGATAGGTCATGTAGTTTTTGATCAGTCGCCGTTCAATGACCGTGACCGTTTTTGGGAAAAATTGTGACTTTATAATGAGTGTGTATTGCACGGAATGTTGTGTTAGAGTGGAGGGGTTTAACTGCCAGAGTGGAGAGAAGCTCTGAAAATTGCCTGAAACTTTCGTCTTTCAACGCTCCTCCAAAGCAGAAATTTCGCTCTACGTGCATCAAAATTTCCAGAGTTGTAGTGCCGCTTGCGCTGATGCTCACGATGTGCCTGGCTAAGCGATAGGACTTGCGGTTTTTGAGTTATGATCCTCTGAGCGAGGAGAGTACCTCTGACCTCGCCCATAAGGTCCAATACAAATCAAAAACAGGAGAAACAGAAACCAACCATGTTTTTAACTCGCTGTAAAATCCGCAATTTTGACCCCAGCGAAAAAACAAAGTGATCAGCATGTACAGCAAAGCCTTGTGGCTCTGACGGTGAAAAAATTTTGGCAATAGGACTTTCGGTCTTCGTGTGAGAAGCGTTTGTTTGAGGGGTGCGCAGAGGCCAAATTCAGACATTTCTGTGTCTGCTCCTCATTGACTCCAATCAAATGCATGTGTGTCCGCACCTGTGTCTGAGTGGATGACATCATTGATCAGGCCACCTCAAGTTGCTGTGGCAACCTCTGAGCCTCAGTACTTCTCTGAGCACTCCTCTCCCACATACACACACATATGTAGCTTCAGCTGCAGTTCAGCTCAGTCAAATGACCAGTTCTCCATTAAGCTCTGTAGTGACATGCTAACCAGCCACAGCCAAGCTATCTACTGGTGAGTTGTATATGTTAGTGATGTAATGAGTGATGTTGGGCTGTTAGCATTAGCCACAATGCTAACATGCTAATGCTAACATGAGGTCCTATGAACTTGGTGGTGCCTGGAGGTTTGACTAGTGATGTCGGTTTGGTGTGCTAACATGCTAATGTTAGCATGCTAATGCTAATATGCTAACTTAGGCTAAAATGAATCTTGAAGGCGTTCTAATGATGGTTCAGAGGTTTTTAATGTGTTATTTGACATGCTAATTTAGCATGCTAATGCTAACATGCTAACATATGTTAAAATGATTGGTAAAGGCATTCTAAGGGTGTTTCAGACCTTTTCAATGTGTTTTTTGACATGCTACGGCCCGGCGTTTGCCACACGGCCCGGCGTTTGGCACACGGGCCGGCGTTTGCGCACTGTATCACTCTCCAAATTTCCCGCCGAGGGGAATTTGTCTAGTTAGTGATACAGTGCTTTTGCCTGAACACAGCAGGGGCGAAGCCCCTGCTGTGTTCAGTGCAAAGCACTGAACCACTATTGTTCTTCTGCGTGTTTCTTCTTCTTCTTTTTATTTTTCCTCTTCCGTACCTTTTTTCGGTTCGCTACTAGTCAAAAACGATAGCGAGCACCCAGGCAAATTATATATCAAAACGTGCGGCTCGATCGGGAATCGATGGCTATTATTTTTCTCTACAGAATACGCGTTTTTCGCGTCGTAAGACGCGAAAAACGCAAAACCTCGTCCCCACGGCAACCGCTGGATTTTCAATGGGTGTGTATTGCGCGGAATGTTCGCGCTAGAGTGGAGGGGATTAACTGCCAGAGTGGAGAGACGCTCTGAAAATTGTCTGAAATTTTCGTTTTTCCACGCTCCCCCAAAGCACAAATCTCGCTCTACGTGCGTGAAAATTTCCAGAGTTGTAGTGCCGCTTGCGCTGATTCTCACGATGTGCCTGGCTAAGCGATAGGACTTATGGTTTTTGAATTGTGAGCTTCTGAGCGAGGAGAGCGCCTCTGACCTTGCCCATAAGGTCCAATACAAATCAAAAACAGGAGAGACAGAAACTGACCGTTTTTTAACTCGCTCTAAAATCCGCATTTCTGAGCCCAGCGGAAAAAGAAAGTGATCAGCTTGTAGAGCAAAGCCTTGTGGCTCTCACGATGAAGAAATTTCTGGAATAGGAGTTTCGGTCGTCGTGTGAGAAGCGTTTGTTCGAGGGGTGCGCAGAGGCCAAATTCAGACGTTTCTCTGTCTGCCCCTCATTGACTCCACTCAAATGCATGTGTGTCTGCACCTGTGTCTGAGTGGGTGACATCATTGATCAGGCCACCTCAAGTTGCTGTGGCAACCTCTGAGCCTCAGTACTTCTCTCAGCACTCCTCTCCCACATACACACACATATGTAGCTTTAGCTGCAGCTGTGCAGCTCAGTCAAATGATCAGTTCTCCATTAAGCTCTATAGTGACATGCTAATCAGCCACAGCAAGCCTACTACTGCTGAGTTGTATATGTTAGTGAGGTAATGAGTGATGTTGGCCTGTTAGCATTAGCCACAATGCTAACATGCTAATGCTAACATGAGGTCCTATGAACTTGGTGGTGCTTGGAGGTTTGACTAGTGATGTCGGGTTGTTCTGCTAACATGCTAATGTTAGCATGCTAATGCTAATATGCTAACATGCTTTAAAATGAATGTACATTGCGTTCTAATGGTGGTTCAGAGGTTTTTAATGTGTTTTTTGACATGCTAATATTAGCATGCTAATGCTAACATGCTAACATATGTTAAAATGATTGGTAAAGGCATTCTAAGGGTGTTTGAGACCTTCTCAATGTGTTTTCTGACATGCTAATGTCAGCTAAGCATTGTTGCCGATGCTGAAATTGGGTCCCATGAACGGGTTTGACTTTGATAACGGGCTGCCGTGCTAATAGCCACGCGCACGGCCCAGCGTTTGGCACACGGCCCGGCGTTTGCGCACTGTATCACTCTCCAAATTTCCCACCGAGGGGAATTTGTCTAGTATTATTATTCCTCTTCCGTACTTTTTTCGGTTCGCTACTAGTCTAAAACGATAGCGAGCACCCAGGCAAATTATATATCAAAACGTGCGGCTCGATCGGGAATCGATGGCTATTATTTTTCTCTACAGAATACGCGTTTTTCGCGTCGTAAGACGCGAAAAACGCACGAAAAAATCCCATAAGAAATGAATGGGACGAGACAAAAAGTGCGAAAAAATCTCCCCCTTTTTCAAAGGGTTACTGCTCGGGCATACTTTTACCTAGAGATGCCGTTCCAACTTTAAAACGTAGACACAAGTCTCGTCTATTGATGTAGTAATTGTCGTATTGATAAGTCGTATAATTTCTGAGCAGTCGCCGTTCAATGACCGTGAGCGTTTTGGGAAAAATTTTGAGTTTATAATGGGTGTGTATTGCACGGAATGTTGGCGCTAGAGTGGAGGGGATTAACTGCCAGAGTGGAGAGAAGCTGTGAAAATTGTGTGAAACTTTTGTCTTTCCACGCTCCTCCAAAGCACAAATTTCGCTCTATGTGCGCGAAACTTTCCAAGGTTGTAGTGCCGCTTGCGCTGATTCTCACGATGTGCCTGGCTCAGCGATAGGACTTACGGTTTTTGAGTTCTCAGCCTCTGAGCGAGGAGAGCGCCTCTGACCTGGCCCATAAGGTCCAATACAAATGAAAAATGGGAGAGACAGAAACCAGCCGTTTTTTAACTCGCTCTAAAATCCGCATTTTTCAGCCCAGCGAAAAAAGAAAGTGATCAGAGTGTACAGCAAAGCCTTGTGGCTCTCACGGTGAAGAAATTTCGGCAATAGGAGTTTCGGTGTCGGCGTGAGAAGCGTTTGTTCGGAGGGTGCGCAGAGGCCAAATTCAGACTTTTCTCAGAGTCTCGCAGACCCGCAGGTGGCCTGATCTCAAGTTGCCATGGCAACCTCTGAGCCTAATTGCCTCTCCCACATACACACATATGTAGCTTTAGCTGCAGCTGTGCAGCTCAGTCAAATGATCAGTTCTCCATTAAGCTCTGTAGTGACATGCTAACCAGCCACAGCCAAGCTACTCACTGGTGACTTGTATATGTTAGTAATGTAATGAGTGATGTTGGGCTGTTAGCATTAGCCACAATGCTAACATGCTAATGCTAACATGAGGTCCTATGAACTTGTTGGTGCCTGGAGGTTTGACTAGTGATGTCAGGTTGTTGTGCTAACATGCTAATGATAGCATGCTAATGCTAATATGCTAACATACATTAAAATGAATGTTCATTGCATCCTAATGGGGGTTCAGAGGTTTTTAATGTGTTATTTGACATGCTAATTTAGCATGCTAATGCTAACATGCTAACATATGTTAAAATGATTGGTAAAGGCATTCTAAGGGTGTTTCAGACCTTTTCAATGTGTTTTTTGACATGCTAATGTCAGCTTAGCATTGTCGCTGATAGGCACGCGCACGGCCCGGCGATTGCGCACTGTATCACTCTCCAAATTTCCCGCCGAGGGGAATTTGTCTAGTTATTATTATTATTATTATTTGTTTTTCATATTGTTATTTCTTCTTGACAGTACCTTGTAACTCTGGTTTGTAGCCTTATAAAACTAACTTTACTTACTTTGTATTGTTGTCTCTACACTCCTGTGGATAAAATAATTAGAAAAAAAAATAAAATAATAATAATAATTAAAAAAAAAGCCTGCAATGTACATATGTACAGATTATATCCTACTAGGGATGACATGTTTGTATTGTCCATGTGGATCTGAGTAACAGTCCTGTATCTCCAACACAGCAACTGGCTATAACAAATCTGTCAAACCTGTCCCAGTGCTCCATATTGCCAAACAACAAATTGTCTATATACTCCATGGCAGAGCTGTTTATTACTGTCCCCTGGGTCTGGAAGATCAGCCACTGCATGGATATCATTCCAGATCCATTTGGCAAGATGTAAAATGTGGGCTTCCATGTGTGACAGCATAGAAACACGGAGTCAGGAGCACTTGTTTCCACATCTGTGGGCATTTCTCTGCGCTTTTGTCAGACACACCAAATGGGTTGACCTGTAACAGAAGGGCCCAGTGGAGGAGTATCTGCTGATGTCAGGTGGAGAATATGAAACATCAAGCTTGGGTCACATGATAGGCAGAGCACCAGCACTTGTGACTGTTCCACACTCAGTCCTTGAATTTTGGCCACGAAAGACACAGATCATCAACAAGATTAGATGATTGATTGAACAGCTTCATTATCCTATGCATACTGTGACATTCCCTGCTGAATGCTTTGGGCATTCCTGCACAACACTGTACAGTTCTATCATTTAAAAACATTGTTATTTTTTTTTTATAAGACAGAATTTTGTCTGAATTTTGAACTTTATTGTTAAGGCCTAAGCATGCAAAAGTCGTCTTCCTGACTGAACTTTCACTTGTCCCTCTTATGTGACCTCCTACATGTTGCCATGAACCCCAGGCCTGTCCTCTTTCACCAGACAGTATGCTTACCTTTGGAGTGTACTCATAATCAGAGGCAACAATGCTCTCATCATGGAAGCCCTAACATGCAACTATGTTTTACAATGTTGCTATGTTATACTTCTACTCCACTTCATCTCTTCATTGTACTGTTTGACAGCTTTTCCTGTCCAGTGAAAACCCTGCATCTCCAAATTTGGTGATTTTGAATGTTTATGATAAATGTTCTATATGAGTCGAGGAAATTGTTGTTAGCCAAAATTCCATACTAGAATGTTTGTGAACATTGAGCGTTTAAATGTTCACAAACATTCTGATCCGAATGTGAATGAATATTCAGTGGCGGAATGTTAGCCAAAATTCCGTTATAGTCATTTTAGAATCTTCACCAATATTCTGTTTAGGAATTTTCCAAAAGATTTGGGAATCTTAGCCAAAATTCCTTTCTAGAATGTTTAAAAATTCTGTTTTAGAATGTTTGTGAACATCCTGTTTTAGAGTGTTTCAGAAGGTTTTTGGACATTCAATTCTCAAATGTTTGAACATTCCGTTTCTGAATGTTTACGACAATTTGCTTTAGAATGCTTAAGAGCATTTCCTTGTCTAATGTTCAAACATGCTGTTCTGGAATTTTTTATGTTTTAGTGGTATTCATAGGACCCAAAACTCCGGCCTCAGACAGATGAGACAGGAGGCAGATGAAAGTTCAACCATTTAATGAATGTAATGCAGGTTCATCATGAGGGCAGACAGACAGGTCCAAGTTCTTCTGTGAGAGTAGACCGACGGAACATGGGCAACACCAGGTGAGGATGACACACCGGAGCACAGTCAGGAAGGAAGGAAGTCAGGAAGGCAGGTAACAGACGAGATGAGAATATTCTGACAAAGGCACTTCTTTAGTGCTGGACATTTACCACACAGCAAGGAGATGACACAATGAATACTGGTTGAGGCTACGTTTACACGTAGCAGGGTATTTTGGAAAATGGATATTTTAGCCCCTCTGTTTTAAAAAATAAGATTGTGCACACAATATTTTTTTCAAAAATGCTGTCGTTAACATGAACATAAATACACCGTCGAGCACCATCATAACTATGCCAAACCTATGGGCGCGAGTGTAAACAAAGGTTGCTCACATGATGTTAAGTGTTTTCAGTTGCATGCTGTGACGTTTCGGAACCTAAAATGCCGTTTAAGCCACCAACACATAACCAGCATTTTCAGAAAACTCCACTTGGACTGGCCGAAGTTTTTAAAATGATCGTTTTCCATGAAAAAAAGTTTGCGTGTAAACGAGAGGTCAAACCACATGAAAACATATGCGTTTTACCTAAGTGTAAATGTAGCCTCAAACCCTGGTGCTTAACTACTTTGTAGGCAGGTGAGTCTTAATTGCCTGATTGAGGGCACCTGTGCTCAGAAGGAGAGGAGGCTGGGCCCAACCTGTCGGCCATGCCCTGCAGTAATCGACTGAGAGATGATGGACAGGAGACAAAAGGAGAGGTGAAAAGACTGAAAAAAACCTCTAGAATTAGCTGAAAATGCATTGTCACAAAGCTGAAAACAGCACAGTCTTCCTGAGAACTCTTTTAATGAAAACACCCCTTGAGTGATTATGGGCATCATTTCCTGGAAGGGAAGTCATCTGCCTTTTATGAAGTTGATGGTGAAAAGACAATGAAGTGTCCTCTTCTTTTAATTCATTATCTTTGAGTTATGTAATGTCCATGCATCAGCCCTAAATATGATGATTTTTTTTTTTTCGAACAATGTGTTGAAGTTCTTATTTGATGTGATTTTGTTATGGTGACCCTTTCTGCAGCTGAAAAACAACAGCAATACACACAACAGAGGCGCTGATCTTGGGAGCCGAAAAGCATATTTCTTAAAAGAAAAAGAAGAAAAGGCAAAATAGAGACAGGACGGAGACATGGGGAAAAAGCTGAACTAAATGAAAGAGAAAAGAGAGCCAAGCGGCAGAATTGGAGAGCAACACAAGTGAAATGCAGAGCAGCAAAAGCAGCACGAACAGCAACCATAAATCCGTGCATGACGCCACCTGTAAGTCCAGAACCAGATCCAGAGCCTGCATCAGGGCCCTCAAGGTTAGAGTTGGAGAAAGATAAATCATGGCTTATGTTCAACGTGATTGCATATGGTGTCTTTTAGCATCTTGTCAATTTAGATTAAATTCAGTGTGTGTGTGTGTGTGTGTGTGTGTGTGTGTGTGTGTGTGTGTGTGTGTTTGTGTGTGTGTGTGTTTTCATATATGTATGACAACAGGCATTTGAGTGTGTTTTATGCATCTCCATATATTTTGATTGTGATTGTGATTGTCAACTGTTTGATTAATCAGTGCTTCACTCTGTTGCAGGCAACATGATTGGGGTGAAGACGGACAAAAAAAGTTGCTTCTGCCTAAAGAATCAAGCATCCCCATCACCTGCAAAGTCAGTTTTATACTGTGCTGTATTAAAAAAAAAAAAAAAAAAAAAAACTTTTAAAACAGCACTTTGAAAATCAAACATTCAGAATGGGAAATAGTACATTTTCCTATAATGACTTATATCTACTCTTAGGTGAAATAATCTGAAATACTTCCCTAACCAATCCTGTTGACAGTGTTACCCCCTAGTTCACTTCGATGGCATCATCATTCTGCTTGCTTTTCATGATATAGGGAAGGAGCATATTAATCAAAATGAATCTGTTACTTTATAAACCAATTATCCGTGGAGCCATGCTGCATTCTGTGTCTCTTGCCACTGACTTTTATTTCTTTCCTGTGATGCATAAACAACGAGTCTTAGAACCTGTTATACAGTTGCCTTTGGTGGGGAAATCATCTGATTGCATGCGCTTCCTTCCTCTTCTGTCCTTAATTGGATTTCTTCCTCTCTTTTTAGATTGCCATGTGTTTGATCTCACCCTTCCTCCTCCTCCTCATTTTTTCCATCCGTCTGTGGATCACAGGAGCAGAGGAGGAAGGGAAAGGGGAAAAGGAGGAGAATAGAGTTCAGAGTAGTGGCTGGTCTATAAAGAATGGTCTCTGGGGTGCATTGCATTAGCAGGTGCATGCACGCACTCAAAAGAACCAGCTAATTGACTCACCAGTGCATAAACGCTAAAATAGAAGATTTCTCAAGGTATGTGATGTTTTTTTAGACCTCATAAATAGTAGTCTCAATTACATAATACCTTAAAAAGTCAGTACAGTATATAATGTGTGCTTACAATTTTGTAACTAAATATTCAAATTTTCCTCCAGTATTCAGCTTATCAAAGCAGGCAGTGCTCAAAGCATCAGACCTGTCGGTCAGGAACGATGTCAGGCAGGGGGTTGCCTGCTGCCTATCAGAACATGTATGGAAGATGATTTGATGAAGAGATTGATAAGATAAATGTAACAACAACAGTGCCCTGCAAACAGGTTCTTTGCCAAGTTGAATGATAATTGGAAAGGAGCTGAGATGAAAGTAAAATCGCCTATCCAGAAATCATTTCCATTGTCAAGGGGACCCCTTTCTGCACTGAAGAGGAACCAAAGACAATATTGCAATGTGATGCTAAATACACCATGTGCAGACAAGCTAGCACATTCTGGTGACCATATTCCCAAAAATATAAAGTAGCACACATCACTTGTTTATTTGGCTTAAATCACAATAATAAAAAAAAGTTGTTGTTGTTTTTTTCTTTTTTAGTTTTTTGTGCACATTGACTTGAAAACTTGAGACATGCTACCATTCCTCTTTTTTTCCCCCCCCCGAATATGCTCACTGGATTTCGGGTTTAGCACTCCACTGTCATTACCGAAGCTCAACCTTACTTTCCAATACACCAAATTTTGGTCTTAATAAAGAATAAGAGCAGAGATTTAGAGAGTGCAGACAGAGGTAATTGTTATCATACAGACTGATAGTTGATGTTCATTTCAATGTCTTGATATTTCATTGCCATTTATTGCCTCATAATGATTGACAGTCTGACCAGCCCTGCATTTGACGGACTAACCTGATCCACCATTCTGTGAAGTGCAACAGTGCATTTGACATCAAGGTTTTTCAGTAATACTGAAATAACTCAACAAAGCGTTAGAAGAATACTGTCTTCTCCTCAATTTGGAATGGCAAGACAATTTCAGTCGACCAATCAGTGCTTTGTAGGCAGGATTTAGAATGTCCTAGACACACTGCTAGCTTTATAGTTACATCAGTGAAAAATAGTGACTTAACATGGCCACAAAGATGACCTCGTAATTGAAATAGTAGGGAATTGTACTATGGTAAGTTGACTTATGGGAATAACATCTGTTTAAAGGACATTTTTCCTCATTCATTATGAAAAATGTTCACTTTTCTTAGCAAATACCACCACAGCTTGCATGTCAACTGAAAACCATGCTACTCAGAGGGCGTAATTTCCACTTGTGTTAAGACATGTCTGACTCACTTCTCAAAATCCTATGGAACCTGTAAAGTAGATGGCACGTGGGAATCAGCATAAATCTTTTTGAGAGCTTTTCAGAGACACTATTATGGCTACAGTATTTCCCTGATCCTAAATGAGTGTTTTATTTGCCTAACTTAACCATACCTTAACCATTTTCTCTACACTTAACCATAGCATATGTGCCATGCACAGACATTGTAGACGGACAGAATTTATTGTTATTTTTTTTAAAGTAATGATCCAATGTCAATGTCCTGGTCCAGCATCATTCACAGGTGAAGTCAACTTTAATTGTTGTTGTTGTTCTACTGAAACAAATACCAAGCACATACAAGACAGAAACATTCAAAACCCCATACAAATGCATAAAAAAGACAATTGTCAATTGAGGGTCAAATATAATGACAAAATTCCAAGTGTATGGTTTGGCATCGGGCATTGGCATTGAGACACAAACAGACAACAATAGAATCGAGGACTGATCCTTGAGACGCCCCATACAACAACAGAGCAGAAGACATGTAGTTACACATAGAGGGAAATAATAATAATAACAATTGTTATTTGACAGATATAATCAAACAGTGTTTACATCTAGTCAGACCAAGGTTAGCCTTCCCTCCTATCAGCCTGCATAAGGAAGTCATCTGTGACTATTAACATAGCAGTTTCAGCACTGTGTTTTTGGCAAAAGTTGGATTGAAATGTATTCAAAAATATTACTCTCTGTAACAACTTGAACAAACTAGTAGAAAGATCAGAAGAGGAGATCAGAGGCACAATGTTGGGTCTAATGCTGCTGATCTTGTTGACAAAAATGATTCATACAATTCACAGTCTTCAGTTGAGGTGCAGAGAGAGCAGTGGGAGCAGGTTATACAGGCTGATTGATTGTGCTAAACAGAGCTAGGGGGTTGTGTTTATTAGTAGTTATTATTTCTGAGAAGTAAGCTGCAGTCAAAGTCTCTTTCATGTGTAGAAAATAAACATAAAACTTCCTCCTGCAGTCTTGCCTACCGCTATAGATAGCATCAGTTATCCACAGGGATGATTTGGTGGCTGCTACAGACCTGATTGTACTGGGTGCAATGGCATCTTTTGTCAAGGAACAAAGGCTATTAAAATCATTGACCAGATCATGTTAGAAGATGAATTGAGCTATTATATAAATCAGATAAAATAGATCAGAATTGTAGAGCAGACTGGTTATTACAAATGCTGGAACACTCTGGTTCACTCTGGATGTAGGAGTCAAATATAATACATTTGTGATCAGAGACAAGGTCTGTCAATGAGACAGAGTTTATAGTCAGTTCTAAAGTAAATACAAAATTAAGGCTGTGGCTTCAGCTATGAGTAGAACCAGAGACATGTTGCAGCAGGTTGAAAGAATCAGTAATGTTAAGGAATTCAGTGGCATAATGGTCTGATGGCTGATCAATATGGCTATTGAATCCCTCACAATAATAATAATTTTGAATAATTTGAGAACAATGGAGGATAGAAATTCAGAAAATTCTCTCCTAAAAACTATTATTAAGTTTCAGGGCAATTAATTAAAATACAGGAGGCTAGGTTTTGACAGTTGACTTTAAACAGAATCTTCAAAACTCTGAAAGTTATTAATAGTGATTTGTTTACAGTAAAAAAAGGTTACTGTAGGCAACAAGAAGGCCCTTGACCGCTGCACCTCTGGGAGTTCAAATATTTCGAGTCGCCAAGTCAGAGTTTAACTACAGCCGCAGTCCCTAGTCTTTAGCCAGGTCTCAATCAGAATTAGAAAATCCAGTTTATGGGATGTCAACAATCCATCCATCCATTGTCTATACCCGACTATCCCTTTTCGGGGTTGCGAGGGGGCTAGAGCCTATCCCAGCTGTCAACTGGCGGGGGGGGGGGTACACCCTGAACCGGTCGCCAGTCGATCACAGGGCAACATACAGACAGACAACCATTCGCGCTCACACTCAATCAGTCACCAATTAACCTAATGAGCATGTTTTTGGTCTGTGGGAGGAAGCCGGAGTGCCCAGAGAGAACCCACGCATGCACGGGAAGAATGCAAACTTCACGGGAAGAACATGCAAACTTCACACAGAAAGGCCCGACCTGGGAATCGAACTGGCAAACTTGTTGCTGTGAGGCAACTACCTGCTGCGCCACCGTGCCGCCCATGGTGGATAATATTTCTTGCAATAAAAACGATTCTTTGAAACAAAATGTCGCATCATCGTCTGGACACACACAAGCGGTAAGAGGTGCACTTGCCCACTGAAATGATACTTTGTATCACGTAATATAACGTTAAGCGATCATCTCACCTCCCTCCACAGATTAGGCTGCAGGTTCTGTGGCCAGAGCCGGTTACCTTGGCAACACGTCACAACGAGAGATATTATAGTCCACTTCTTGTGGAAAAACTTACGATTTTAAAGGTAAAAAACAACATTAACGTATTAATAATTGATTTAATATTTATTTCTTTCGTAAGTGACCATGGTATAAGCTGAGCTTCGCGTTGGACGGTTCACGCCTCCGCATCGTCCATTCATTTCTGATAATGCACACGTCGGGCATTATCCCTTTCATAATTTCTCTTTGGGATAAATAAAGTTGATCTTATCTTATCAAGTTAGATTGATTTGGCCTCTTATGTTTGTGCTGTACCCAAGCTTGCAGGCTCCTGCATCCATTCATTTGTCTGTTCATTTGTTGTGTACGGATTTGTCCTGCATTTATTTCAGTGTGCAGACATGGGGTGTATTATATACAGACTGTTGGATGTGTATTTATTCTTGTGTTGTATAATATGCTTTGATTCTGTGCTTTCTATCTTGTAGAGTCACTGTGTGACTTCAGTTTGGAAAGGAACTGATGCTTTGATTTATCCTGATTCAATAAAGGAACACTATGTTACTCTCTGATGTGTATTTATATTTATATTGGATGTGTATTTTATATATAGTCTATAGGAAACTGTCTATCTGATGATTGCAACATCTAAAATCATCATTTATCTACAATGATTCAAATTATTAAATTAATTAAAATTGAAATTAATGATGCTTATGTTTTGTGTCAATGTTTAAATAATGACAGTAGATCTAGTTGAATGTAATAACAATGTGTAGTGGTCAGTGGAATAACTATTGGTTTCCATTTGTGATGACTGCTGACTGAGATAAGGGATGAGATTAAATAGATCCTGGAACTTAGCCTGGTCTGGAGCAGGCTAGCTCCACAGAATAAATCTCCATGGTAACTTATCCCATAACATATCCCACTTTCCGCTATCCTGCTTTTGTGCAACCGGATCACGGATAAGTTGAGCCAGGATAACCAACATATCCTGGCTTAATCCCTTATCCTAGTTTTGTGCAATGGGCCCCTGGTGTAGAGACACACCCAGCTCCACAGACAGGGGAGACAAACAGACAAAATCTACACTGAGGAAAGGGAAAGAGGAAACACAAGGATTAGACAGATCTGCAGGATCCTAACAGTCCCTATTAGCTAGCTAACTCCCATGCTAAAAACAGCAGGGTATCCTGTCCGTGAGACTCAACTTCTGAACTGCCGATAACTTATATTTTTTACATTGTTGAACCATATTGATAAAACAACAAGGATCATAAAAATGTATCTTCAAGCTGGATAAAAATGGTAATATTTGACAGGGCTTCTGACAGAGAAACACAATGCTGATGCAGTCATTAAGATGTGTCAGTGTTTGGACTACATATTGCAGAGTGAGTAGATCTTTTTTTTTAACTCTGTACACTGTAGATATTGTTTCAAATGCTTTTTGACTGATCTTTAATATGACAACCTTTTATTGCTTCAAAACTTCATCATCATCATCTTGTCAGAAGTTCTAGAAAGTTTCAATTAACTTCACCTCACCACCACCACTAGGCTCATAGCAGGAGACTTTTGAACTCACTGACCAGATTTTTGTTCCAGCAGTGCTTTTCAGGACTCATAGCTGACTTCCATCCTTATGTTCTGGTGTGCAGTGATGTGCCTTAATGTTTGACTCAACCAGTGGGGCTTCTTGTCAATAAATGTTTTGGAATCACTTAAAGAATCATGCATCAAACCGCACAAAATGGAAAATAACATTCAGTGGCAGCACAAATAAAACCCTTGTCCACTTCATTGCTGCATGAGAACTGCCACAGACTCTGGGATGCATTGACTGTAGGGTATACATTTTCCTTTTCCTTTCAATTGATACATTTTCCACCCAAACATATTGCTGTTCTCTTCTCTGACTTGACTTCTTTCATGGATTTTCTCATCACTTTTATCCAGGTCATCTCTGATAAATCTGATATCTTTAGATTAAGTTCTCAGTTCTTCCAGAAGGCAAATACACACACACACACACACACACACACACACACACACACACACACACACACACACACACACACACACACACAGAGGCACCAACAAAAACACATAAGTGAACACAATCGATATACAGAGAGATACACACAAAATATTAGAAAATGTATGCAAATCCCAACAGTGCACACACATTATTCACATAAAACTTTGCATTTATAAGCCCACAAGTAGACAATCTAAACATGAACCCACACACACATATGCAAAAATGAGGAAAACACTGAAGTCCCTATCTGCACATACACACACTCTTAAACAAAATTTGTTCATGGGTGCTATCTTTTTTATAAATAATAAATATATATAATAATAAAAAAAAAAAAACTATACATCCCACTGTGTTGATCTGTGCCATAGGCAGAGGATAAAAACAGAGGAATACAGGAGCGTGAGTGTGTGCGCGTGTGTGTGTGTCTGTGTTGCCATAACCCTGTCAGTTTAAACTCAGGAGGCTTGACACAATAATAAGCCCATCCTCCTCCCAAAGACCCCAGCCATATTATTATTCACTGGTCCAAATATGGATACAGCCGGTACCTCAGAGATAACAGGGGGTTGAGGGTGGGATAGACAGAAGGCAGTGTGTGTGTGTGTGTGTGTGTGTGTGTGTGTGTGTGTGTGTGTGTGTGTGTGTGTGTGTGTGTGTGTGTGTGTGTGTGTTCATACTCAGTGATGCTCTGCCAATCAAATTTTCAAAAGAAGATGGAGTGACAGAGAGAGGAAGAAAGAGAGTTAATTTGGTCCCACTTTGTGTGCTGTTTCTTGGGTTTTCTGCGTGTTAAGCCACTTTTGTCTACTGATGATGTGAGCAACTAATCACACAATAAAGTCAGCCTTACTGTATTATTAGGTGATATTAATGATTATTAAGGCAAAAGGGGAAAATAAATAAATAAAAAATCATCATAACACACACTTCAAAATAATCTCACCAAAGCCTGCTTGGTCCACTGTTCCAACAATCACTACCACCTTGGGTTTGGTCAAAATAAACCCTTAATTCTCCACTAAAATAAATAAATAAATAAATAAATAAATAAATAAATAAATAAAAATTCCCACTTTCCTGTTATTTTTCTCAGGAAATGTTTTTGTTTAGATGAGTATTCCTGAGAATCCAGTTTTCCAGGAATGAACCCTAGTTCAGTCAACATTCATATGTCCAGTATAGAAAGCAAAGTTCCCCCATTCCCTCATTTAGCCACACTTGTATTTCATTCAGCCCCACAGTGAATATACCTCGTCTCTAGCCTGGTACCTTTTCAATGTCCGATGTCCCTGGTTCAGTTCTAGCCAGCAGCCTTTGTTACATGCTCTACTCTTTCTCTACATGTAGTTAACGACATGCTTTTAGATACTTCTTGAGTGTTTCCATTATACTACTTTATGCTTCTAACGTACTACAATTCAGAAGGTATTGATGTACTTTTATACATATTTAACTGCCAAAATGGAATCTGATGGCTGGCGCAGGACATGGTTAACAAAGCTTAGCACAAAGACTGGAAACAGGTGTTAAACAAAACTGCGTAGCAGCACGTCTAAAGCTCTCTAATTGCTCATTGTATCTTGTTTCTTGAATCCATTCAGAAATTGCAGCATGATATGACAATGGTTACTTTTACGTTATTGTATGCAGGACTAGAAATTGTTGAAACTAGCTTTTTTTCCCCGGCTTCCAGTCTTTGCTTCTCCTTGCTTTTCCTCCAACTGACAGTGATAAAACGATACAAGCATTATTTCCCAAATGTTAACAAAATGTTACACAACATTGTCTTTTCTATGAGAGAAGGAAACAAAGTGAGACAAAACCAACAAGTGGTGACTCATCACTTACTCTGTGCTGCTTAACCCACCAGTCTGACAGGAAATTGTGAGATTTAATAGGGGGGAAAAACACTTAATGTTGGTAGCTTTTTATAATGACACCAGTTGTTTGTGCTGGCATTGCAATATGTAGACTAATTTCAGTGGAATAAAAAGAAGCAAGAAAAGCACAACTCTCCCTGTGCAGTCATTTGTGAAGGAGTGAAATATGGTGACAGTAGTGTGACTGATGGCACTTTAAACAGTTTTTATCTATTCAAATTCACTCCCGATCTTTGAGCTGTTGATTTGTTATGTCTGCCTGATTATATGCACATGCTTGTCTGGCATCATTCCCTTTGCTTATGACCGCGTGTGCACATGCATTCCGGTCTGCTTTCTCCAACATCTTCAAAAAGAGCTTGATTAGCTATTAGACATGCAGGGAACTCACTTGCTGTCTTTGCTGAAGTATGAAAAATGAAGGGAGCTCTAACAGTGATATTCAGATGAGGATGTTTGGCAGCATATACCTGTGTGCGCATGAATGGACAGTACATATGCCTCACTGCCTCAGTACGTGTGTGCAGCTACAGTATTATGCATGCATGTCTTTGTGTGTGTGTACACAGCAGACTGTTTGTTACCGTCCCAAATGACTATCATATTAATTGGGAATGATGGCTAAACCAATGGAGACAGCCGGGAGAAAAGTCAGAAGTCAAAAGTTCAAAACGGTAATGCTTCAATTAAAATATTCATTAAGCTTACCCTGTTTACTCAGTCATCCATGACAAATGACTTGCTGCTGCTGGTCAGACTTCAATTTGTCCCAACACACTACCTGAGTCACTGTGACTCCGAATAAAGGTAAATCTGCCTTTTCTGACAGAGCAATCTGTCAAAAATGAGATATGTGAGTGAAATCAGCAAGGCTTCAATATGCAGGGAGAGTGGAGATAGTACACTGTCCTGAAGTGGGTAAACAAATGACTTGATACAGTTGTCACAGCTTCACACTAAACCCTGTGTTTTATTAGGTACTTTGTAACTGTCATTTGTTGGGGTGAAATCAGTTTGTTTGCTCTCCAACGTGTCCCCTTTCACAAAGTTGGAGACCTTGAAATGGGGATCTTAAAAGTGTATGGTCTGTATAATGGAATGTTTTCATAAGGCAGTTTCCAACAGTGGTCCTCAAAAACCAGATTTCTTGTTTCTCATATGAGACAGAATTGATTGAATGATGATAATAATGTTACACCAACTGGCATTAATCAGTCCATAAACCTGATTTTCTGTTACACCTACAACCACTGAAACCATCTGCACAAAGCAAGGACTGTGGCAGAAATTCAGCTCATCATAATGGATGATGTCACCAAATTGTTGTTGTTCCTGTCAGACCACAGGTCCATGTTGAGTTCTCCTGGGGCCCGTTGCACAAAACTGGGATTAAGACATCCAGGATAAGTGACTGAGCTGGGTTCAACCAATCCAAAACATGAGCGTCCAGGCTTAATTGATTGCACAAAGACCAAGCCAGGATGAGCAGACATGGATTCAACAAGCCAGGTGAAACCTATCCTGGATAAGTGTGTGCACACGGTCAAATAGACCCCGCCATCGATCACAGATGCACAGATTCACCATGGCAACTAGAGCTCCGATACTACTTCATCAAATACTATCATGTACTTCTACTGTGTACTTTTCCAGTAATTCACTCTCAAAGTCCATTACGGACAGCAATTTTCGTCTAATTTTGAAGTGGGATGAAATTACTTTCTTCCATATGTAGTTCACCAAACATGTACTGTTGGACTTAGTACTCCCTAGACTACTTGCACAAATAGTATCAAACACTTTTACTGTGTACTTTTCCAGTAATCCACTCTCAAAGTCACTTACGGGTCGCAATAATTCGCATTTTCGTCTAATTTTGAAGTGGAATAAAATCAGTTTCTTCCATAAGTAGTTCACCAAACCTGTACTGTTGGACTTAGTACTTCCTAGACTACTTGCACAAATAATATGAAGTACTTCTACTGTGTAGTTTTCCAGTAGTTCACTCTCAAATTCCATTATGGACAGCAATAAATGCCATTTTCGTCTAAATTTGAAGTGGGATGAAATCACTTTCTTCCATAAGTAGTTCATCAAACCTGGACTGCTTGACTTAGTACCTCTGATACTACTTCCTCAAATACTATCATGTACTTCTACTGTGTACTTTTCCAGTAATTCACTCTCAAATTCCCTTAAGGATCGCAATAAAAGCCATTTTTGTCTAATTTTGAAGTGGGATAAAATCAGTTTCTTCCATAAGTAGTTCATCAAACCAGTACTACTCAACTTGCTACGTCCTATACTACTTCCTCAAATACTATCAAGTACTTTTACTGTATAGTTTTCCAGTAATTCACCATCAAAATGCCTTACAGATAGCAATAAGAGCCTTTTCGTCTAACTTTACAATGGAATAAAAATACTTTCTTCCATAAGCAGTTCATCAAATATGTACTGCTGGATTTAGTACTTCTTGACAAAGACATGGATTCAACAAGCCAGGTGAAACCTATCCTGGATAAGTGTGTGCACGCGGTCAAATAGACCCCGCCATCGATCACAGATGCACAGATTCACCATGGCAACTAGAGCTCCCACTGCAACTGATGTGGAAGTTGAGTCTACTGCACCCTGTGCTAATATCAAAGTTAAAGTCTGCTTTATTATCAATTCTGCAACATGTACTGGACAAACAGAGAATTGCAATTGTGTTTCTCTCAAACCTTGGTGCATGAAATACAAAAAAATAAGCCAACCACACTAAAATAAACAAAAGGAGTACAGTCAAACTGGAAGAATAAATAAGACATGGTAATAAATTGACGAGGCAAATTACAGTCAGTGCAAATATATATGGATAGAGAGTTCTGATGTTGTACACTGAATCTGCTCAGAAATAGGTTTAATTCTCATATAGATTCAAGATGGGGGAGCACGCACACGCTGGGGCTTCTCTCTCTGAGCTCTCTCCCTGCTCTGCCCCCCACCCCCTCCTATCAACACTTGAACTTTTGACACCTTGAACTTTTGACACCCTCAGGAGTTCAAGCACACACCCACTTTAATCACTTTAACCAGACCACAAGCTACTCAATCCTCTTTTTGGACTATAAGTATATTGCAGTCCCTGGATCACCAAAGATACTGAGTAGAGCCCCCCCAACTCAAGTGGGGGCAACTTGACCCCCTCACTGAATGTGTGGTTTGTTTGTTTTTTTGTTTGTTTGTTAATTACTGAGTTAGTACTGCTTTTGTGCTATATCTTAATGATGTGAATACCCTTCAGTTTTACCCGATAACTATTTTAATTATATCTTTTGTTTCAACAACAATCAGCAAGTGCCTCGTCCGTGAATGAGCCTCTTAGTGTTGCCAGATCTACATTTCTTTCCGCAGATACTTTTGAAACGTAAATATGTGATGACTTAGATTTTTTGTTGGTGTAAGGATAAACTTATTTTGCATGTAGAACACATAAATTATAACGATTAATAAACATATTAAAAACATATTTATTAATTGTAATAATTTCCTCATTCGCTTTTCATAAACTGTCTCTAGATCAAAAAACATGAAAGTGGGACTCATCAAATGCCTTGAGGCTCACACTAGTGCCAATTCACCTCCCTCAGCACAGTGCCTGCAATACTCAGTGAGTATGTTATTAAAATGTTATAAATTAATTCCATAACATGTCAAGCCAAGAAAAAAAAAAATTATTATGAGTTAGTCACAATGGTAAGGTGATTTATATGAAATAAGTTTGGCATCTTGCATTACTTACAGTAAATTCATATGAAGTAAAAACGCTACATTCATGTTGTCCATCTAATTACACAAGGTTATATTAGGACCTAGGAGAAAGGATGGTTTGGGAGAAAATGCTTTTAATGCTGGCACATAAACTTTTATTGTTTTACTTTTTATTTAATACAATAAATTTTACAGTAAAAGAATGACTGTTGTTTTTGGGTTCAAACGATATGTCACGGGCATATTCTGTTGTTGGTCTCATTTCTGGGCTGCGTCTTTTGCTAGGGGTGATTTTGTAACAGTGACCTGGCAACCCTGACGCCTTTAACCCCTCAGCCACGCATTGACAGGTCAGAACGAGCGGAGTTTGGCGGAGGCGACAACCAGTGAGAATTGTATCGATTGTTTTTCCATATATTTTTCACATTTGTCAGCGTAGTATTTGGAATTCAGGATGGCTCATCACCTAGGGTATGTATATTTAACGGACCAAAACTTTACTAAAAGTCACTAATAAAGCAAGGCCCTCATTACTTTGTAATTAATATGTTCTGTAAATTGAAATTAAGCTCAATAGATTGTAGTTGTTTTGCCAGTGTATATATATACATATATGTACATATATATACATATATATACATATATGTATATATAATCATAAAGAAAAAGATTCCGTCATGGATATGTAAAAAGGCTTAGACTAGGGGCTAGCTGTAATTGAAGTCCATAGAACCTATCCTTTGAGCGTCTATTGCATGACGGCCGTCTTCATCGGCCACCGACATTGAATATTATTACTCTAATTGTCTGGCACAGATTTTATTAGTTCTTTGGCTATGAAATGTCGAGGTATTAAAAAGGAGGTTTTCTGTGTGGACAGCTGTAGACCTGTTTGCGCGTCGAGGCGCCATCACAGTTACGTGAATACTGCAACATTAAAAAACGTTGCGGCCATTTTACATTGTCACATATAGATACCTTAGAGTAGGTCACAGTTTAAATACAACTGCGTAATAATTAATAAATATAATAAAATATGTTTTATATTTCAAAAACTGTAGGAAAGTAATTAAGTTATTCATGAACTACACACCCAAGTTCAAAGTCAAAAAAATAGACAGGAGTGGTTTACCAGCAAAATATAGTTCACATGGCACAGATACAACATGCTGTTTAGCTAATATGATCTATTGCTGATATCTTTCATTGAATATTTAACTGCATTTTTGGCTTGATGGGTCACATACAATGCTCTGTCTTCAGTGTTTCATGAAAAATACAAGAATGTGAAAACATGCATAAAGCAAAAGTGGTTTGTACATCTGCATCTTAATAATAAAAGGTAGGAATGGGAGGGGGGGTGAGCTTCATTTTGGTGAAATTATTACGCTAACTTAGTGTGGTTTTGTGTTTACAGTTTTTTTTCCTTCTCTACATTTGGAAAGGTGAATGTAAATTATATTTTCCTCCATGTGTCACTATTATTGCTTTGACAAATTGTAAGAAATGCCATAACATTGGATTGGTTTTTCTTTCTTCTATAGTCAAGGAAAGCGGTTAAGAGTGTGACTGAGATTTTGGCTCATATCAAGGCACTACAGGACAAAGGTGATATGCCACCTTCCAAAATAGGTGCATATCCTGAAGGAAGCCTCTGGGGAGTGGTCTGTAAGGATCTAGGAATCCCCAACATCTTGGTAAATAGGACAAGAATCAGAAATTGCTTCCTAAAGCATGAACAGGTAATCTTCAGAGATATTATTATTATTATTATTATTATTATTATTATTATTATTATTATTATTATCATTAGGAGAATAAAACAGACTCGGACTCTGATGTCTCTGTGCCCCCGCTGGAAGAAGTTAAGGAAGCGAGTCCTGAAAAAGAGCTCCAGAAAAAAGGTCTGACTGACGGAAGTCAGCAGGGACAACCTGAAAAGGTGTCACTGCATGAGACAGAATCTTCTGGTGTCTATGGCAGCCAGGAGGTAAAGTAGACTTTTTTTTTTAAATTAGTAATATAAAGAATGTAGTATTTCAAATTAACTGGGCTAGTGGGTCAGTACCCTTATATCTCTGAGGGATGCCCTTCTACCAAAAAGAAATCCATTTATATTTATCCTTATATTGTAAATTGTAATTTGATATACTGTTGAAGTTTGGGTTGAACAGTGGAATGAAATTTACACTGTATTTACTTTTGTTGGCTATACAGCTTCTCATCTAACTTTTGTGCCTGTTTTTGCAGAAAAGCAGCAGTGCCTCATCATCTGCAACTGACAATGACAGCGAGGACAAATTTTTCACACACAAATTGCCAGACCAGCCTTCTTTTTTTTTTTTTGATTTCACACAAGGAATGGCGAAAACTACGGAAAACACAGCACAAGCGTCGGTTCAATAATTTGCACTGGACAAACATAATAGCCCAAGGGATCAGAAGCATTCATCCTTATTGCAGCTTTGCTTTTAAGCGGCACACTGTAAGGACCATTGGGTCAAAGGCCAACACCCCATTGTTTACCTGCACTGGATACTGTTGCTTTGATGATTGTGATGTAAAGGTGGATGTAACAGTGGAAAATGAGTCCTCTCTCAAGGCATATGTCAGTTTCCAGGGGGGGATTGTTTGACACAGTCATCAACAGTTGGCAAGGAGGCCAATAAGAGCTGATGCAAGACAGCAGATTGCTGACACGCTGACTTCCAAACTTCCACGTAGTGTTTATTTAAATAAATTAGAAAAGTTGGAGGAAACTGTAGTACAGTCTGGGTGCAGGGATGAGGTACCAACTACTGGAGTTTTGAAGACACTGTCGTGGTCTGAAAGAAAAAAACAAAGGCGGGACTCTAATGAGATGGTTGCTCTGCAACAACTGTCAGAGGACGAGCGGGGCACAGATGACAAGCTCATACAGAAGATCATCATGCAGCCAAAAGGCATCATGCTGCGGTCAAAGAAAACTATCCAGATATTTCACAGACGATCAAAGGAGGACATTGTCTACCTTGATACCACCGGGAGCATTGGCAAAAGGCAAAAGGGGAGAGCACTCCATTTTATATCTATGAACTTTGTGAGAAGTCCATTGAAAGGGTGCTCTCCCGTCCCAGTTGCCACCTTTGTGACATGCAAACATACCACAGCATCTGTGTCATACTTTCTGGGATCCTTCATCACAGACTGCATTAAACAACATGGGCCAAAAATTCGCACAAGACCAGTTATGTACATTTGTGATGGCTCTGTTGTTTTAATGCAGTCAATTGCACAAAACCTATGTGGCCTGAGTCTAAATGAATTAATACGTCAGTATTATTTCATTGTGACAGGTCAAGGAAAGAAGCAAGCATTTCAACTTCCTCTTCTTCATAGGTGTTTGAGTCACGTGATGAAGAACGCCAAGGACTTGTGCAAAAAACAGTGAGTAAAGTCCAAGTGAATTACATTTCTTTATGTTTCATTGTCAATATATAGGCAACGATATTGAATTAATTCTTTATCATTTTTCCCCACAGTGCAACAAAACACTATGCCCTATGTATACATGTCTTTGGGCTGATGACCCAGACTACTACTCTGAAAGAACTGGATGAAGTAGTAGTTAGTGTGACCGTGCTGTTATCAAGCCCATGCAGTGGTGAAAATGTGGAAAAACATTTTCAGTACCTACAAAGCCTTCTAACAGCAGCTCCACAGCCAACTGTGGATGAGTCAGCCATTGTTGAGGAAGACTATGTGGTAGGTAATCATTTGGAGAATAAATAACATATTTGAGAGTTGAGTGTTGTCTGCTTTTGATCCTGTATGTCCATTTGTTTTTATGTGTTTTGGTTGGAAATTCATTGTTTGTTAAGCCGTTGTACAGTTTTTTACTATTGAGAACTCCCTTACAGAAAAACCACATGAATGTCACATGTGCAAATCACATGTGGTCACGTGATTATATGGACATGTGATTTTGCACATGGCTGCACGGTGGCGCAGCAGGTAGTGCGCGTGCCTCACAGCAAGAAGGTTGCCGGTTCGATCCCTGGGTCAGGCGGGGCCTTTCTGTGTGAAGTTTGCATGTTCTCTCCGGGCACTCCGGCTTCCTCCCACAGACCAAAAACATGCTCATTAGGTTAATTGATGACTCTAAATTGTCCGTAGGTGTGAGTGTGAGTGTGAATGGTTGTTTGTCCTTGAATGTGGCCCTGCAATCGGCTGGCGACCGGTTCAGGGTGTAGCCCGCCTCTCGCCCATTGTAGCTGGGATAGGCTCCAACCCCCCGCAACCCCGAAAGGGATAGACGGTATAGATAATGGATGGATGGATTTTGCACAGGTGAAAAATGTGGAACACATGTGATTTGCACGTTAAACATAGGAAACGTGGCTTTGGAACATTTTTCATGGTGTAATGTGTGAAACCCATGTAAATTCATATGTGAAACCCATGTGATCACATGTGAAACGCATGTGATTACATGTGTAACCCAAGCAAATTCCTATGTGAAACCCATGGGATTCCATGTGACACCCATATTATTACATGTGAAACTCATGTTTTTACATGTGAAACCCATGTTATTACATGTGTAACCCATATCAACTCCCATGTGAGACCAATTAAAATACCCGTGAAACCCATGTTATTAAATGTGTAACCCATATAGATTCCCATGTGAAACCCATGTAAATTCCTATGTGAAACCCATGTGATTACATGTGAAACCCATATTGTTACATGTGAAACTCATGTTTTTACATGTGTAAGCCATATAAACTCCCATGTGAAACTGATTCAAATACCCACGTGAAACCAAGTGGGTTACAAAATAGTCTTAGTACTTACATTTTCTATATAAAATTTAAACCAACAAAACTCAGATCTAAACTAGGAATGCAAGCAGTCTTGGATGTGCCTGGCAGATGTCGTCTAAGAGGAAAATGAGGCTGTCCATCCATACAAAGGCAGACTTCAAACCAGTGTTTAATATTCAGTTTAATAATTTTACAAGAAATAAAGTAGTTAAGACAAATATAAGTGATACAAATACTGTTTATTTGCAAACATGCAATGAAAAGTCAGAACAGAACTGGCCATTAAAAGGATCAAAATGCCCCTAAAAAATGTCTTCTGGGGAAAGAGTGTGTGTGTATTGTGTGTTTGTGTTGTCTCAGTCCTCTTAGGATCCTCTAGCAGGCTCCCTGTTTTGGGATTGAAAGACAAAATCAGATTAGGACAGTACAAACACCAGTCTATTCTATCAAAGTAAAGGTTAATTTCTTTTCTATCTGGATTACAGGATTGGTTCTGTTATTTTCAAGTGATGACTGGTCTATGTAGAGTAGTCAAATATATAAACAAGAACAGATCCTGTGCAGACCCACAGCAGGCTGCTTAGAAGCCATCCAAAACTGGATTCTATGAATCAAAGTATCATCAACAGTATCATATACAGTATAAATAGGTTACCCTGTTTCCCTCTCAGCTCGTCTCCTGGTGTCTTTTAATTTTTGTGCCACGCAGGCTTTGATTTCAGTGTGTCCAATGGCTCCGTGAACTTTTTTGACATGGTCTGTAAGAAATGAAATGCTACTAAATGTACTCCGGGTTCACCAATCAATTCATGTTGTGTAAGATAGGTGTCAATGAGGATGCTAATGAACATAATTGAAGAAGAGCAACATTTTTGTGTGTTAACAAGCTGATACATTAGCATTTTACCCAACCCAAACAATATTCAGGTATGCTTACCAAGTACTAGCTGCACTTTGCCTTTGTCAAGGCTCTGTCTTTTCTCCCCTATAATCCCCTTTTTTCCTGTGATGGAGCACGTCGCCATCTCTTCCACAGTGAAAATGGAGTCCATCACAGTCCTGCTTCTTGTAGCCATCACACCTTTGAGCATAATCCAAGGCAGTTCAATTCATTAAATCCATTACAGACTCGTTCTGCAAAGATGAAGAAATATTAGAATACATCCATGTACTCCTAGAATGCAAAAAAGTCCAGCTCTCAAAGGTGTGGCATTGGCATGGGTGCTGGTGAGAAAAAAAGATTTGACTGAACTTTTTTTTTACTGGGGTTCAGGTTGTGTGGCGAAGCTTATGTTTGCATCCCACATGTGCAATGTGTAGGTGTAAGGCCTAAATTAGCAGCGAGCTATTACTGAGTTTCTAATAAACAGTCTTAAAAATATAGGAATTATTTGAAATCATCATTTTGGCACAAATAGTCTATGTAGTATTACTGCGTGGTGATGAATGAGTGTGTGCTCAGTCTATTCAAAACAGGGTTAGAATTTATTTATATTTTAAATATAACTAAATGTTGTTTCTAGAGCAGCAACAGTAATGTTTACAACAGCAAAGTTAAAAGTTAAAACAGCATATTTAGATAACGCAAAGCCTCGTTGTAAAAATGTAATATGTAAATATGTGGATTGAAGGGCATCGTATGCTTCACTATGAACTCTGCTGTCGCCGGGGTCATTTCACGGTGTTGCTTTGAATCTCATTCAATCATTATATTTTGGGCAGGCCAAATATAATGAATGTATGAGAAACACTGCATGGTCCACAAATGAAATCACTTCTCCTGACTATGTAAGTGATACCTTTGTCTCTCCTATTTGGTTGTGAAGAGGGGCTGGGTGGCTGCTAGAAGGCACTGGGTGGCTGGGGGCAGGCTGAGCTGCCTGTATAGCATCTTTCACAGTTTTTGTGATTGTATCTGCTAGCCCTACATTTAAATCAAAGAGGGAACACTTACCTATTCAAAATCACTAATTGAGTTGTCACTTAATATGGTTGTAGTATTATTATTATAATATTGTCATGGAAATAGGTTCAAGGTTACTGCAAGGGCCCCCCTCCATACTTACCCTCTTGCATTTGAAGGTTCAACCTTCGCAACCGCTCTATCAGGTGAGAAAGAGAAGATAAAGAAAGAAGAGGCTTAAATGGATGGAGAACTTTGGTAGTATCTCGTGATATACTGCAAGCCCAAAATCTTTGATTCTCTGTTATCTGTTGCTCTGGTTGGTACAAGTGGAGAAGGTGTGTTGTAATCCTGCTGAAATGTTTTCAAGCGAATTGCTTTCTCTGTCATTAAACAAACAAGTGCAACACCAAAATGAGGTCTGAAAAATTGCACACTTGTTCATTCAAACTGAATGGAAACCTGAACTTTGTCAAACATTACTGATGACAGGAAGATCATTGAGTGAATATACTAATATTTTTGGAATCTGCAGACTTCAGAGGATGTGCAACATGTTTTGTGTTGGGCTGGGACCACTTATGGCACCACCAATTAATTTAATAAGTATCGATGATAACAGGCAGATAATCAGTAAGAAAACATTTTTTGGTTTTCCCTTAATTGCTGATTCTGCCTTTATTTGCTGCCTAGATCTCATGACTGAGATCTCTGACAACAATCAGTTGGGTGCTACGGCCTATTTTACACACTGTTTCCACTGTCTTAAAAAAATAAATGAATAAAATAAACAACTACACACAAAAAACCCTTAGTTGTACTTTTAATAAGATGAACTGTTACATTTACCTTTGGTCGTTTTGGAGTCCTGTGTGGGTCCTCCTGAAAAGTCTGAAAAACAAGTGTGTGGGGGAAGGTTGTAAAAGGTCAGCAGTTATGGTGATGAGTATAAGACTGAATAGTAACATTTGTACTGCCCAAAAGTTGTATACATACTCAGGTTTGTAAAAGCATGATGATAAATAGACAACAAATCATCTGTAAATTATGTCACAACTGAAGCAATCCAAATAATTTAAATAAAAGGTAACTGAAAAAAAAGTAACAAGAACATGAACGTATGTTTGTACAGCATTTCTGTACCTTCTGGCGTAGAGGTGTGTCATCCTCATCATCAGAGTAACCACTTTCCTCAGTGGCAATTTTAGTCTGACAAAACAGCAAACGAATTGCAAGGGAAAGGAGAGGACAGGAGGCAGTATAAATGAGTTTGAACATCCTGCAATAACACCTTCATTATTGAGTAAGTAATTTAAATATTAGATCTGACTATTTCAACAATAGTGTAACAACATACCTTTGGTTTTTCTGGAGTCCACATGTTGTGTCTCTCTATCCACTGACACTCTGCCTTTCTTATTTCCTCAAGGCTCTCTGTTTTACAATAAAGCACAAGAACAGTAATTGCAGCAGGGATTGACCATCTGACATTGTGCCTCCTCGGGGGGGGGCAGATTCTAACATTGCGGAAACGGTGGATTCCCAGTCGTTCGATTCTGAGGCGGCGGTTTGGCTAACGCTCCCGTTATGCTAATGTTAGCCGGCCAGTGGGACGACAACTGCCGTTGACGTTACATGTACGTCCTGGACGGCTTCCACATCAACATCATCCACCAACGTGTCCCGGGTATCGTTACTACTAATGTTACTATTGCTAAATAGCTAATCGACTTCATTTCTCTAAATTCTCTCACATCAGCTCACATCATCACTGGACTGACAGCTCAAGGAGACAGCTCACCCAACAGCTGAGCTGTGATTGGTGCCTTGAGCTTCGCATTGCATGCAGGGAGTAGTAGTTTTTTTTGCATGCCTGAAAGCCATGAAACAAAACGATACAGTTTTCTTAAAGAATGGCAAATATTGATATAACGTTGTGGTAGCATCGCCTGCAATCTGAGCGATGACCTGACCTGTGCGAGGAGGGTTTTTTTCCATTTCGCATACATTTTCAATCGCCCTCAACATGCTCGTTCTGTGTCCTGGACAAGCCCTGTTGATGTATTTTTTGTTCGAGAGGAAATTCTCCAGATTAGGAAACTGACTTCACAACTATTCCAGTTTGGATTTCTACAACATATGGAAGGTAAGGAATCACCTTTTTGTATATCAGAAGAGTTCACCGTAAAAAAAAAAAAAACACAGGAGGAGCGTTGAAATTCGAGGTGTTTGAAAGATTTTATATGCTGAATTAAATAAAACACCCTACCACTTAGTCATATATATACTGTGGATATAAAAAGTCTACACACCCCTGTTCAAATGCCAGGTTTTCTTTGCAAAACCGCTCCAAATCTGACAGATTGCGAGGGCATCTCCTGTGCACAGCCCACTTCAGGGGGACACAGGTGAAACACATGGGAAATTCGTGTGGTTTTTCTGTAAGGACTGATACAAATGACATAAACATAATTTATGTTGTTTGCAGAATGACTAGGGCCCAACACCGTTTGAGCACCACTTCAAGAACATTGTCCAGCAAGCAGTGTTGGACAAAGATGGGGAGCCAAACGCATACTTCTGCCCAAACTTCATCCCGAGGCTTCTGAGATACTTTCTGCCCCAGGCTGTTCTGTGGTCAGGCCTGCTACTGGGTGAGTGAAATTCCTCTACTAATTCTAAATTTGTATTCTTTATTATTAAACTTGAGTGTATTCAATGGCAGGTGACCTAGGACGTCATGGAAAAGGTCCCCTTTGTGCAAAGGTCTCACAGTAGTACCAAGCCGTTGCCCAGAAAACAACACAAGTAAGCTTAACCAAAAAGGAATTGTTGAAGCAAAACTACTAAGGCATACCTACAATCCATGTAGTTGTAGGCACAACGTTTCACCACAAATACCTCTGTTATGGTAAAGTGTTTTTTTTTTTTTTTTACTAACAATGCTGTTATTTAACAGAGGGACAATATGACACAGGGGATAATGGAGAAGAGCCAGTGGGACCTAAAGAAAGTTCGCTAAAAACAAAAAAGGCTCACAAGGCTTGATGACTTTGAGAGCACATACAAGGTCATGCATGATGCTCTTCTGAGAGAGTATCAAGACTCTCTAAAAACAAAGAAAAAGGTAAGATAATATTTAATTTATTGTCATCAGGATATGAGCATGATACCAAGTTGAGTGTATACGTAATGTTATTTCCTTTTTTTCCTCATCACTGTCCTTTTTTGAACGATCTTAATCTAATCCCAAAAATAAAACCTGTATGTGCCCGATGTTCCATTCATAGTAACTACCTGTTGCACTTTCTCTCTCTGTATTATAATACAGACCCACAGGGTGGATGTGGAACGTGTTAGGATCCTGTCTCTCCCTGTGTGTCTCCTCTCCTTTTTCCCTGTGTTTGTGTCTGTCTGTCTACCCCTGGATCTATGGCTGGGCAGCCCCTCACCTGCTGCTAGCTACTCCTACTGCAACTCACCTGTTGCCACTCTCCCTGATATGGGAGAGTATTTAAGACGTGGACTTCCTGCTCCTCGTCGCCGGATTATTCTCTTCTCCATGTCGAGTTTGATCAGTTGGTTCGTAAGTACAAGTCTTGTTGTCTGTTCACTTCCTCAGAGAAAGTTTGTTTTTTTCTTCTTGTCCCTTTTCTCCAGCCATTAATAGTGCTGTGTTTTTCTTTGTTTCAGTGCCTGTCTGCCGCTTCCACGCGTGCCTCGATCCATACCTGCTTCGTCGGTGCTCCCTTAGTTCATCCACTCCGTTTGAGTGCGTCTTTTGTTTGTTGTCATTCCACTCGTTGAGTGTGTTTTCTGTTCTTCGTTTTTGTTAATAAATTACTCCTTGGTTTTACACAATTCCTGTCTCCTGGTTCTGCATCTCTGGGTCCAAATACTTGGCGGCTGCGAAGCCCTAACAGAACGGTGGAAACAGAAGACACAGAGGAGGAGATGTGAACATCAATCACAAAGCCTTTTCTTTTCGAGAAGACGAAAGGACAGAAGTTAAAGGTGATATAATGTCAATAATCACCATTTGTCCAGATTGACATATTCTATGTCCTGATAAAATCACAAAAGGGATTAATTTTTTTATTCTGCTTTTATAAACACTGTATTCCTATACATAAGCTACATTATATTGTGACGATCTTTTGATGTATTTTAAAACTTTTCCTGTTGGAATATTTTTTAGTCTCCAACTTTTGTCTCTATTTAGGACATGCCATCCCACATCTCAGTCAAAACACATCCTGCCTGAGGAACATGGAAAACAAAGAAATGGCCACAGCAAGGAACAGAAACCCTCTCCAGAGCGTGTGTCATCACAGGTGAGTTTTGTAATACTAGTTATCACAGCAAAATAAAACATAGTCTAAAAAAATTAAGATGTACTGCGCAGTTTACCAAAATTACAGCTCTATATTTGGGTATTTGTCTGTGTGTCTGTTTGTCTTTATGAGTAATGTAAATTTTTTACAACATGAATCCAGGGGAGATACAACTTTGACAATGCATAAATGCTAATATAGTGTCAGTCTACTAGAGTTCATGACATTCAGTCTAACCTATTATATAACATATGTACAGTTTGATACAGATGGAGCTGACATTGTGAGCAAGTCCAGCGTCGCTTCAGGAGACGATGCACCATCCCTGATGCGACAAAATGATAGAAGTTTGGATCCTGACTCATCAGCAGCAAAAGGGATGCCACACAGTGTGAAGAAGTTGTCAGTTGAACTGTCGAAAAGCAAGCTGTGTGTGGAAGCCAGACTTGACACCCTTTGTTGCTGATGGCGTTGTCAATGCTGCCAATGAAAAGCTGCAGCATTATGGGGGCCTTGCTCAAGCTCTGAGTAAAGCTGGAGGGCGACTGATTGAAGCAGAGAGCAATCTTTATATCCAGAAGTATGGGACATTAAAAACTGGTGAGGCAATTGTAACCACTGCTGGAAATCTACCTTGTAAAAAGGTTATTCATGCAGTTGGGCCACGTGTCTCACCCAATCCATCTCCAGCAGCGTTGTCCAAAGCAACAAAATCTTTGAAAAAGGCAATCTGGAGCATCCTATACAGAGTAAAAGAACACAACCTGCAGTTGGTTGCCATTCCAGCCATAAGCTCTGGGATATTCAACTTCCCCTTGCCACTGTGTGCAGACACAATAGTGTCCACACTTAAGGACTACCATGACAAGACAGAACTGAAAAATCTACACCTTACTGTTCACCTTGTGAACAATGATGAGCCATCAGTCATCGAAATGGAAAGAGCATGTACAGAGATACTTCTGTCACCTACGTCTGCTAACAGCACGACAGCCACAAAGAAGAGTAGTCATAATCAAGAACAGCAGGTCGGAATTATCCTCATAAGTGGTCATTATGTTACACACTGCTCATTTACAACATGAGTTACACTTGTACAATGTAAAGTGATTATATTGAAAAGTGTTTTTTTCAAATGTGATAAAATATTAGAAAAGAAGTATACTTTTCCAATAAAATGCACTCCAGTACTACTGTTGTGGCCGTGGTTGGTAATCTGCTCTGATTTTGTTCTGTATGTTTTTTCAGGGCTGGAACAAGGCAGGGGCAGGGCTGATCTTTGCTGGGGTTGAGCAGCTCCTGACACACCTGTCACTTATCTCCCCTAATCAGGACTCTCCTTCTTAAGCATGCTTCTCCCACACTCTGATGCCAGATGGTCACTTTGCTCATGCTAGTGTTTCTCGCCTCAGCATTTATCTCCAGGTTCCTGCCTTCGTGCACGCTGTGATTTTGTGAGTTTTTGTTTTCCTGCCTGTGTGCTAACCCTTTACGGAGTTTTTTGGTTCTAGTGCCTGTCGAGTGGTTCTCCAGCACTTGTGCTTCTTTTGTTTTGCCTGTGTGCTTTTTCCCCCAGCGGAGCTTTTGTTTCCATACCAGTGACTGTCGAGTTCTCTCCAGCGTTTATTTTTTGGACTTTTTGCCTGTGTGCTTTCCCTTAACGGAGTTTTGTGTTTTTCATTAGAAGCTGTCGAGTGTCCTCCAGCAGAGACTGACTTCTCCGTTCCCGTTATATCGGCTTCCTCAGTTGTTACTTCTTTTGTTGTTACTTTTTCGAAATAAACTGTGATTACCGTCTCTGCATCTGAGTCCTACTTCCCGAGTCCGTAACAACTACACCACCATGCACTATAACTTCAGTAACAACTATAATTTGAAATAAAACATTTTGAACTGGGAACAAAAAATGACAAAACGATAACCTTTGTAAAAGTACTATTCATGACAGAGATACTCTATCAGATTAAATTGTGCAGGTTTTCTGAATGTTGTGGTTGAACGGTGTAAATCTCATGATATATTCAGAATGTGATCAAACACTTCTTTTTTACATGACAAACAGATTGTTAGAGCACTAATTGTAAAGAATTTAGAAATATTAATCTATTTTAGTCTAATTTATGTTAAATTTTGTACAGCTTAATTTTTTTATTATTATTTATTGATTATTTAATGACTTAAGTTGTCACTTGGTTTTTGCAGCTGACATCACTATGGAGAAAGAAGGACACAGAAGTTGTTGTTGCTGTGGTCCCCTCCCATTTAAGAGGGAACAATTTTGTGATCCGCCATAGTGAGCTGTGCTCTCTGCGACCACACCAGTGGCTAACAGGCGAGGTATTTCTTTTGGAATTTTATACACACTACAAAACACACACACACACACACACACACACACACACACACAGAACATTGTAATTTAAACAGTATTGCCAAACAAAGACAAAGTGAGGTTATAAATTTGCAAATAAGTCAATTTAGTATAGTGTGTTATTGTTGTAACGTTTTTCAAAGTGCAATTAATCTGTGTTTTTTTTTACATCTTGATCTCAATCCTCTTATTTAGGTTATTGAGGGCCTCTTTCACCTTTCTGCTAACCAGATCAGTGCTGAAGAGAAAATTTACATCCTGAATCATTATACAGCAGGTGTAATACTTTTTGGGCAACGCACTGAGCTACGTCGACATGGCCTCTCTAAGGTAAAGTTTGTAGTCATGCATTTTACCTCTACACACCTACAAGAGAAAATATTTAGACAGTGAAATGGCTGACTTACATGTGTACAGTTTGTGTTAGAGTACTTTGTCTTTTCTACGTTTCAGTTGTAGTTTTAGATCAAAATGATCCGCCATGATTTTAATTCTACATTTCCTTTTAATTTCTTTTTATTGCTGTTACAGATCAACTTTGACGACTACCTAGCCATCCTCTCCTTTGTAAATATTGACAGAGCCCACTCGAAGTTGCTGGTCGGTGATATTTTCTACAAAAATCATTTTATATTTGGTATGTTTATATGATTTACAAAGTTGTTCTGGGTCTTGTTATGTTTTATGTGGTTTCTAAAAAACTTTTTCTCTAGTACATATTTCTTGCCATAAGATCAGTGTCTTTGGTGGATCCAGCACCTAATTCATCTGATGAGGCAGACTCTGGAAATGCAGCAAAAAGGGTGCAGTAAGTCAACACATTAGATATCAAGTATCAGTAAAACATGATGATAGACTTGGCTAAAAAGAGGTGAATATTCCCAAATCAAGGTCATTTAAAAAATAATTTAAAGATGAGACATCTTTGATTTTCATTTAATGCTTTGTGTTTAAGTGAAAATGTATAAGCATAGTTGGTACAAGTTTCCAAACCCAGACCACTGAAGCACTTACTTTGCCTGTTGGTCTTAGCTGTCTTTGTTGACACCTCCCAGTCACACCATCAGTACCTATAAGATTGGCTAAATGTGATATATCTGAAAAAAACGTAGATTATATTCTAAGGTTCATACTGATAGGATGCAGTGGAGACCAATACACTATATATTTTACAAAGGGAATACTTCAAGATGAGGAGAACCTGCTATGGCAAGGAGGAGTGGGGCACTGTCAGATGGAGAGGTGCAACCATCAACCATCCAGTTCAGCAAGATAACTGTAGTTGTGGGGTCATAGTCATCATGGTAAGGTCCAAATTATACATTTATAGTTCAATTTTGGGGGGTATTTATGTGAATGTTATTGAAGGGCTGTCTGGTTGTTGAAAAAGCCCATGTAGTGTGCAATGTACATCAAACATGTTGTGTTAATTACCTCATGACAAATATTAGTGATAATATTATTATGTATAAAGATTTAGAATAGATACATTAATACATTAATTCAAATATAAATAGGTGTTTTGGATAACAGTGTGTGACTGATGACTTTTCTATTTGTGTGTTGGTGTAGATGGCGAGGGCTGTGATGGAAGCCTTTCCTGCATTACCAGTTACGACCTTTAAGACATCTAAAAAGAAGATTATCGAGAACCTCACCATAAAAAAAAGAAAAAAAAGAAAAGAAAAGAGAGAGATACATAAACTAATAAAATAAATCTAAAATAAAATAAGTAAAAATGAAAGGTCAGAAAAAAAATGTATAGATCTTAATTAGACCAATGGATATGGTACAAATAATAATACATACATAGTACAAAAAATAATAATGATAATAATAATAAAACAGCAACGAACAAGCTCAATAATTAAGCAATTCATCAAAAGACTCAAATTACGATGGCAACAGAAAGCACGATTCCATCAAGCACAGATGTTCTTTTAATTTCCTTTTGTAGACGGGTAGGGAGGGTGAGCTGTCTATCAAGTGAATATATTTGTTCCATAAGATAACACCTTTGTATTTGATAGAGAACTGGCCTCTGGTGGTACGACAAAGTGGAGTGTGCAGGAGAATTGATTGTCTAGTAGCTCTGGAGTGAATGTTTGAGTTTTTATGAAAATATTGTTGAAAGTGATATGGAAGTGTGTGACCCTGATACTGGACTTTGAAAAGAAAGGTACATGATTGCACGAAATTTTTGTGATATATCGACAGTATTTTCAATTTAGAAAATGAGGGGGCAGATGTGACTAAGGATTTGGAACTAGTCGCTATTCTAACAAAACATTTCTGAATTAAGTGAAGTTTATGTAGGTATGTTGGATAAGTGCTGGCCCATACAATGTTACAATAAGTAAGGTAAGGATATACAAGACTATAATATAAAATTAATATACCAGATCTGTTCAGGTATTTATGAACCTTCCTGATAATTCCCACAGATTTAGACATTTTTTTGGACACAAAATCAATATGTTCTTTCCAGGAGCATTTTTCATCAACAATTACCCCTAAGAAACGAGTGGAATATACTCTCTGGATTTCTTTTCCTTAAATAAATACTTTGGCATCATCAAATTGCTTCTTGCCAGCAAAAATTATATAATTTGTTTTCTTTATATTTAAAGATAATTTGTTTAGTTGAAACCATTTTGAATAGGCAAGGAGTCCAGAGTTAGCTTCAGTAATGAGGGTTTTAAAATGCTTATGGGAAAGAAAAAGATTAGTGTCATCTGCAAACAGAATAGGAGATATAGAGCTAGATACAACGGCAAAATCATTTATGTAAATCAAAAATAATAAAGGGCCAAGAATAGAACCTTGTGCCACACCACAAGTCATAGCAGCTTTCTTAGACATACAATTATTGAAATAAACAAATTGACTTCTATTGAGAATATAACTCTTAAACCATTTATAAACATCCCCTTGAAAACCATATCTGAGCAATTTTAGCAATAAAACATTGTGGTTCACTGTATCAAATGCTTTAGACAGGTCAAGGAAGATGCCCAGTGTGAACTCATTATTATCTAATGCAGAGGAAATTTGATCGATAAGGTGTAATAAAGCCATGTATGTTGAACGTTCCTTTCTGAAGCCATATTGATGGTTGTACAATATATTATTTGAATTTATGTGTTGGAGGGTTCTTCTGTATACAAGTTTCTCAAGTATCTTTGAAAAACAAGGTAATACAGAGATTGGTTGATAATTGGTAAAAATGCTTTGATTGTCTGATTTGTGAATGGGAATGACTTTCCCTGTCTTTAGGTCATTCGGAACAATGCCAGTTTCTAGTGAAAGTGAGAAAATAAAAGTTAAAGGTTTGATAATGGAGTATTTTACCTCCTTTGCAAGAGTTGGTTTGATGTCATCATGACCTGCTGCTGATGGTTTGAGTTGATCTATAATTTTGAGTATTTCATTTGTATTAGGAGGATCAAAACTACTAAAAGAAGAAAAACAACCATCAATATAGTCAAGGGGGCTTCCACTTGGAGTAGGAATATTTCCTCCAATAGTAGGACCCACATTCACAAAAAAATCATTAAACCCACATGCGATTTCATAAGGATTGGAGATGTTGTTCCCAGATTCAACAAAGTGACTTGGTGGTTGTAATAATGTGTTTTTCCCATTCAGAAGGTGTTTAATAGTTGACCATGTTTCTTTAATATTATTAGAGGAGTCTTTAAATTTCTCAATATAGTATTTTTTCTTTGCCGCCCTAATAGTATGATTAAATTTATTTTTACACAATTTGTAATTTATTTGGTTGAGGGGAGTGAGATTTAGTACAAATTTCTTGTAGAGACGAGTTTTTTTTCTTTGAAGACTTTTGTATCTCGCCAGTAAACCAAGGCTTAGAGAGGTCTTGCTTTTTGGCTTTCTGTGCTGTAACTAATGGGAAGCATTTATCAAAAATAGAATTAAAGGAATCCATAAAGGTTTGGTATGCACAGTTTACATCAGTTTGGATATACACATTCTCCCAGGATAGACCATCAATTAGTTTTTTAAATGTAGTTATACTTTTTTCATTAATTTTCCTGTAAGTAGTTTTACCAACCAATTGTTTTTCCTTTTTTCCCTCTACAAGAGAAATTTGAAAAACAGGGAAATGATCAGAGATATCTACACAGAATGTACCTGAACTGAGCACTTTATCTCCTGAGTTAGTCAGAATATTATCCATTAATGTTGCTGATTTTCCTGTCACTCTAGTGGGTAAAGTAATAATTGGATAAAAGTAATTGGAGTATAAATTATTCAAAAAATCCAGGGTTGATGAGTGTGTCTTACTTTTGTGGAGATCTATATTGTAGTCTCCAAGGATATAGGCCATTTTGCCTTTTTTATTTATTAATTCCAATGTATTGGTCATACTGACATTGAAATGATCAGTGTCAGTATCTTGTCAGTTCTAGTCAGTTCTAGACAGAAATATTTCAGTGAAAGTAGACTCGATGTCCCTACACACAGAAAAATAAAGGTTCCAACTGGAACTGAAAATGGTTCTTCAGAGTGATTCCATAGAAGAACCGTATTTGGTTCCAGAAAGAACCCTTTACACTAAGGTTCTTTAAAGAACCATTTACTCTAATGGTTCAATAAAGAACCATTAAAGGTGTCTCAAAGAACCATCACAGAATGGTTCTTTGAGGAACCATTTCTGGATCCTCATAGAACCTTGTCAAAAAATGATGTTGAAAATGGTTCTTGGTGGATCCAATTGGTTCAATAAAGAACCATTGTGAAATGGTTACCATTTTACAATGGTTCTTCAGCCAAGAATGGTTCTTTGGGTAATAATTGTTTAATTACACTTTAAACTTTTAAATATATCAAATTTGGGGTGTCAAAGATGAACATGAGAGAACATGAGTTATTACTCATTTTATTCAATTTTTTTTTTTTTGCAAACATTTTAAAACAGTTTAACATCATAAATATAAAATCAAATTTTACCCATTAAGACTGGCGTGCCATTTTAGATTTGAGTTAAAAAGCATTGGACTGGTTGAACATTTTTGATACAATTCATCAGCAAAGTGAAATTAATGTGGAAACTATTTGAAACTTTAAAACTTTTGCTTCATTGTCCTTCAAGAGTAGTGCTTGGTAGGGGAAGACAAATCCCTTTTAACCGCCTACACATAGTGCCATACTACGTGCATCCTGAGAGATTCAGTGCATTCGCTACACCTAAGGCCAAAGAGAAGTCCACCTCTCCATTGTCCACAATCATGTCACGGCCGTCCATTTTGATATTGACTTCAGCATTGTGATTCAGGGGCTTGTCGTCACTGCTGCTGATTTTGATAGTGGGTGTTGGGTTTGGTGGCTCCTGAAAGAATACATTTCAGACTTAAAATATTGTCCTGTTCTGTTGCTAGCTTTTATTGTTGTAAGGCACCACATTAAAGAAACAATGTCCAATGAAATTCTCTCTACACCCTATTACATGTAATTGAAACACACCACAGTGTGTACAACTTATTTCATATATACAAACATCACACATGTAAAATAATGTATAAATACTGCAGGTCATGTCTTCAACAGGGGGTCAGAGGTACAGCCAGGCTGTCAAATGTGTGGGAAGGAACTCTTTTCTTTTTTTTTTTTTTCATGAACTGCTTGAACCCTAGAATCCCTATTCTGGAGGGAACATTAACCGGACATAGCAGATCTACAAGCTCATGATAATGCTGTCAAACAAGTCTATGAAATCGATGAAAAAGTTCAATCCGCAACACAATTTTACACAATATGTAGTGGGAAGTCCCTGCTTCATCTGAAAAACGTTATTCAGGTTATTCTTTTTTATTGCACCCCTGTCCAAATCAACTCAAAACTAACCTTATTAATCACAAACAGCTGCGATGCATTCTCCTTGAAGAGTGATGGTAAGAGAAGGATAGCTGCATTCACCATCAGGCCTGCAAAGGACACAAATGACAGTGAATACTATGGCTTTTTTCAATTATGTAAAGCTGCATCCAGCATCTAAAAGAGAGGCATCCCACCGAGTGGGAGAAATGCCACTCTTTACGAGGGGAACAACACCACTACAACCAACAAGCCTTTTTGATAACAAAAAAACAGCTTGCACTTTAATTCCTAGAGGGAAATAGGGGTTACCTGAAGTTTTTGATAAAATAAAAGCAAAACTTGTTTTGAATTATCTCATTGTACTTATTGTCTTCTTTAAAACGTAGGAAAAAAATCGGAAAAGATTGTATATCGAGTTTTTTGTGAAAAAATCTGAGATTTTATTTTTAGGCCATATCGCCCAGCCCTAAGTAGTGGAAAGAGGACTGAAAAAAGAAGTGTTACACAGTACCTTGGAACAGATCTTTGAGGAATATTGTCTATTTCGTTCTAAGCTCTTAAGGCTATAAAGACACTGTGTGGCTCACCATTTCTTTCGGGATCAGTTTGGCTGTCATTGACAGACTGTAGGCAAAGCTTCTTTAGGTTGCTTTCTGGAGCCATGGACACTAGCTGGCTGGACAAATTGTTGAATTCTCTGATTATCACCTGGTCGATATCAACCTTAAGAAGTGCTGATGCCTCTTCAAACAGCTAAAATAGAACAACAGAATCCATGTTAAATATCAACATCTGCGCTGCATTCCATTACAAATAAGTTTGAACCACTGTATTGTATGTTATACACACAAAGCACTCACCAAGAATGGGTGAGATAGACAGGGGAATTCTTCCAAGACCTCTGCAGTAGTGTGTTCTTGAATGAAGTGTGTTCTGTACTTCTGTACTTTCTGGAGGAGTTGGCGAATAATGTCAAAATTGGGCCTCATCTTTCTGCACTCCTGCTTCATTGCGGCAATGTGGTTACCAATACTCCGTCTGTCCTCCCCATCATCCATTGCATCAGCTTGCTGAGGCATAAACATACACAACAGGTACTGAGCTACAACACTTGCCAATTAATGTACATCATGAACATCTTTATTATTATGAATACTCCAGGAGAATATAGAGCCAAGAGCTAAATTGTAAGCTATTCTTTCAAATAGTAAACTAGATGTTGGCTGACATTTATTCAAACATTAGCCACACATTTAGCAGATTAAACTTGCCTTGTTTTTCTTGAGAAGTACATTAGGCTGGTCATCATCCATGGATCTTCTTCTACCAGTGTTTGGCGATGAGTATTTCTGCCTCATCTTGTCAATCTCTTCCACGTTCACTAGTGGCTTTCTTTCTTTTTTAAACTTGTTCCTCAAGGACTCATGTAAGGCATCCTAAAAAAGAGATTCAGTTAAAGCAACCCTTTGTGACAATTTTACACATTTTTTTTTTATTTAGGTTAAAATGCTATTAATAATAATATTAATAAGGTAATAGCACTCTAAAATGTTAGAGAGATCAACCAGGCATAGAAACTCATCATTATTTCATTTTCATATGGTTCTGTGAAAACTCTGACCAATCATTGCATTCAGGGGTGGCTGTTCATTTTTTTTTCAAAGTGCTGAGTGAAATGCAAGAAAGGTAAGCAATAACTACTACTGTACTACTGTACTTTCAAGCTGGCAACAATGCCAATAATCTTTATGATACATATATTGTTTAGCAATCCTTGTTTTGTCAGACAGTGAACTAATACTTACATATCCAGTCCCATATCCTTCCTTCAAGTAAGGGAAGCTGAACAGGACAGACTTAAGCAGCTCCACATACTGCATGTGTTTTGGGTACCTGCAAAAAAAGACACAAAGACATGTTGAATTCCTTCGACAGTGAGGTCACTCACAGTGACAGTTCAGTATGCAATGGCACTTTTGTTTGCAGTGCACTGATTAGTCATCTACTGCTGTATCAGCTCTAGGGCTGATTAAGTTATCAATGATGAATAAAATAATGTTATAAACATAACAAGCAGTTATTTTCACTGGGTGATTGGAATGATTAAACACAGAGATACCTGATAACCAACTAGGGCTGACAACAATCAGAAGTTAGATGACAATTGATTAGTGGTTCTCAAAGTGTGGTCCAGGGACCCTCAGGGTTCCTAAAGGGGGTTGTAAATTGACCTTTAAGGTATGAAACTGTGAGAATATACAAATGGACGTGTATGTATACAAATGGACCCTGATGGACCCATGGGGTTCCTTGAAATTGAAAACATTTGAGAACCACTGACAGATAATTGGATAGACACATAAGATAAATCAAAATCTAGAGACAGATGTAGACATCTATTAATTATTGGATTATATAAATATACAAAGACAGATATAAGATAAATGGATAGACAGATAAGATGGATATGCAGCGATAAATATCATTTGTAATAATTCAAATTAAATCAAAATAATAAGTCGGGTGTAGCAATTACAATATCAACTTACATGCCAGCCTCTTGGCTCAAATGGTCAAACAGTGCTTGAGTAAGCATGTTTTTCAGTCTGTTTTTTGCATGTGACCGTAGAGCTGGATCCTTATTTGCCAATGCAGTGACGACTGCTGGAGGAAACCTAACTCTGCAGTTCATTGGTAGGACTGCTTCTGTTGTTGAGGCTGTCTGGACCACAGGGGCTTCTTTTCCACTGTAAAAAGTAGAGTGGGAAAGAATAATTTAGTTCAAGCCAACAAGTTAATAGCGTGATAATATCATCTTATGAATCTTAAAGACAGTCTGAAATACATTAGATGTAGACTCAACTTACAGTTTCAACTGATCCAAAGCACACATGAACTTGACTTGGTCTTTCATTTTAGGAAAGATTCGCTCACTCATTCTTTCAGTCATCTGTAGAAGCGTAGGTCCCTCTATTTCATTATCTGTGGCAAAAAACAAACAACACAGAACCAAAACATAAGGGCTCTATTGCAGTATTATTAAGTGACTTGTGACTCTGGCTCTCCCTGGGTTAGTGTCAAAGTGTCCTTGAGCTGACTGAACCCTTAACTTCTGCTGATGAGCAAGTTGGTGCCTTGCATGTTCACTTCTGCCATCGGTAAGCGAATGTGTGTGTGAATGGGTGAATGTAAACTACATTGTAAAGCGCTTTGGATAAAAGTGCTCTGTAAATGCACCATTTACCATCCTTACCTTACTTAATATTCAACTGGCTTGAAAGGGCGATGGATCATTGTAATGAGGTCTTTACCCTCCAAATTGTAGGCATCCAAAGCATGAAAGTCCACTTCATCTCCAGGCTTGAACACTAACAGCTTGTCTGTCTCTCTGATGTGGTATGAATGAAGATGGTTTTTAAACTCCACTGTTGTGAAAAGTTTCCCAACGAGAATCCAATTTGCCCTAATATGCAGAATTAGGGTTATTTGCACAGTGGTATCTCCTCTCCGTGCACAAGATCAAGAATGAAGAAATCTCCAGCTGCATACTTGACAGAGTTCAAAACAATGTGTTTACTCTTCCAGAGCTTCTCATCAACAGCAATGGGTACCTCCAAGTTCTTAAAAATAGCCTGCAAGTTCACTGGAAGTTCTTGAAGGGACAACTCACTGACTGCTGGTTGTGCATCATCTCTGATGAGACTTGAGGTCTGCCAATCCCAACACTGCCGAAGCTGATTTCTCTTTGCTAGAGTCTGACAAATGTTTACAAAGTTATTGGTGACTCTGGCAACTCTCTTGAAAAAGAAATGTTTGGCCTCAAACCTCATGCACCAATGGGACCGAGGTGATCCGTACTCAAGGATGAGTCGAGGGTAATGTACTACTGTAGGAAGTGCAGCTTAGGTGTGAAAGCACCCGGAGACAGCTTACTGAAATCAGTCAAAAACAAACAAACTAGTCCATGTAGAGGGCTGATCCAATGAGTGCTAATGGTTGGTGCAAGAATAATGTCTCCTATTTCTCTGAGCACAAGGTAGAGCTGCCAAAACTTGTTGCTCTCTTCAATCCTGTTTCCAATTAGGAAAGGAAGAGTCCTGAATAATGTCCATTTTTCTACAGCCTTTCCAGAAATAGTTCCATCAGTATGGGTTTGGAGGGGCAATCATTCTGGCCGAAAGAAAATCTCTTTATAATGTCATTAACCTCTTGGATGCTAACAGTTTTCTCCTTGTGCAAGGCCTTCAAAACAGACTTCAAAACCAGAGGTACAATTCCTTCAAGGAAATCATGCATAACATCAGGTGGGAATGCCTGTGTAGTATCAAAATATGTCAGCTTATTTAACGGGCATGGGCTATTTACTCCATACACTGACTTGGAGTTTGGATTCTCTTCAACACACTTCAAATGGTATGCATGAGTTTCCTTTGTCCTGAGAACACAATCTTTCTCACTCAGTGTCTTTGGTAAGTCATCATAGTGACACTTACAAAATCTACATATCCTACCACTATTGAATGAGCAACTAAAACCTGCAAGTCCATGAGCTGCAAGGTTGTCTGCTGATACAGTTGCTACACCACCTTTGATGCAATAGGTATTCTCCTCAAAAAGTAGTTGTAAACCATCTACTTGCAACTTTTGTAGATCATGAATAAGTGGTTCTACAATCTTTTCTAATCCATATGTTTTTATCAGTCTGTATTTCACAAGTATCAACAAATGAATATTTCTTAAAGCAGATCTGTGCTTCTTTGGAACATTTCCAACAGTAAAATAAAATGCAGATATTTTATGTACAGTACAAGTACAGTAACGGGTTAACAACTTCAAACTCGTCATTGTACAATTGAATTTGTAAACATGGCTCACCTGTGTTGAACAGTTGACTTTCTTGTTAGATTTGACCATCACTGAAATCTGTTATGCCATCAGCAACAGGAATATCTGGTCTAAAAATATGCTTCAGGGTACTTTGGTCATTACAGACTAAACTCAACACTTCTAGCAATGGAAATTGAAAAGTATCCTTTTTCCCATTAGAGAAAATAAAGTATATTCAATGGGTTCAATTAAGCCCAATTTCTCAACACAATATCTATCTAGTTGGTATGTGCTGCTCACTGCACTGAAACAATGTTCAAGCAAATTATCATCGAGGATATTAGAAATATGATGACTTGAAATATCAATGTTTAAAGTCTGCAAACAATTTGAAAAAATTATAGTTTTCAATAACATATTTGAAAAGTGACTCTACTTCATTAACAACAAATGTTTGCACTTTTCTATGCACAACATTCTTCTCCTGCAGCTTCAAAGAAAATAAGGCCAGCTGTTTTTTCACAGTGTCTGTAAAGTTTGTTATAATTTCATCAACTGTGATTTGGGAAATAGTCGCTGCAGAAGATGAGGAAACAGGAACTGTTCCACGGGTATCTGGATCAGAGCCTGGGATCAATTCCGATTCTTGAACTTGACACTTATGTTTTTTCCTTATATGGTGTTGCAAAGCCTTCACAGACAAGTACTCTCTTGGACAGTTCTCTAGGCCACACACAACAGAGAATCCACTCTCATTTTCGTGATATATTTGTTGATGTTTGAGTAGTTTTTCATATGTTGGTTTTCTAGTGGTACATCGTGGACACTGGTAGGATGTCTCCATTAAAATGTCCACCTAAAAAGCTCTGCTGGTATTCTTTAAGGCCATTCTCGTCCAGCCAAATGGATTCTTCATTAATGGTCCACAGATGTGCCATTTCCTGTGAAGAAGAAAGACTATAAGCATTTTTTATGTATTTAATGTATTTATGTATTTTCAGCCTTTCTTCATATAATTGGTCCCCTCTAATACTCATTATAATATGGTACAAATTTAGTCTACTCACTGTCTCAGAGGAGGACTGTGGACACTTCGGAAACCCACCTACCAATGACATCACTGATGAGGAATCTAAGATAAAAAAAATGGCAGGCTTTCTAATCCTGGAAAGTTGGCTTGCTATAATATAAGCCATTGTTCTCGCATTAATGAACACATTTAAATTTTGTTTGAAATATCCAAACCTGCCTAACAATGATGTCATTGGTAGGCAGGTTTCTGAAATGTCCACAGCCCACCAATGAGACACAGACCAGTATTGTACCAAATTGTACCATACTACAATGAGTATTAGAGAGGACCAATTATATGAAGATAATCTGTATGATAAGTCCTAGGGATGCACCGAGCCAATGAGCCCAATACACAGGGGCTAGAGTTGGGCGGTGTCCAAATTTTGATACCATCAAAATTTCCCCACATTTTCCTGGGGTATATGGTGTTGCTGTGACTAATCAAAAATCACTTTGCATGGCTCAGAGGGAGTCACCAAAATGTTGGCTTGCGCTCATAGCATTCAGAAACAGAATGGCAAACATTACATAGGCCTAAGAATACTGAAAAATAACAACAAAACATTTACAACATTAACAACTTTTATTAAAAAATATTTTAAATATCATACAAATCAATTAAAAAATATATAATCCAAACGTAATACGGTCCGGAATTTTTAGAGCCTACCTTTAAGTAAAGGTCACCCTGAATAACAAGCTCCTGACAATACGCTGCTATCCCTGCTGAAAAAAACAGCTTGACCAGCTATAGCTGGTCAAGCTGGTGACCAGCTAAATTCCAGCTGGTCTCCTACTCTTGCTGGTCTAGCTGGTCTAGGGTGTGTTTTGGCCACACTTAAGCTGGTTTTAGCTGGTCAAGCTGGAGGGACCAGCTTATGCTTGTGGTTTTAGCTGGTCAAGCTGGAGGGACCAGCTTATGCTTGTGGTTTTAGCTGGTCAAGCTGGACGGACCAGCTTATGCTGATGTTTTAGCTTCTTTACACTGGTTTAAGGTGGTATACTACCTTGTTTCCTGCACTCAAAAAAATAATTCATTGGATGAACGTAATTTTACCTTGCCACCTATATTCCATCTAAAGAAATCATGTTAAGTCAGTCTATCTTGTTTGTGTTGGTTCGTTTTAAGTAATTTAAGTTTGTACAACTAATACAGGTTTTGTCCATTAAACTAATGTAAATCTTGTTGGATAAACTAATACAGGTTTTGTCTGTTATACTAATATCTTGTTTTAGTGTTGCTTTCACTTTACACTTAGTGTAAGCATTATGATTAATTTAATTACCAAAGATCCGCTAACATACATAAAGTACATGCAAAAACATTTACAATTTTTATTTGACATTTGGGTGCAACATAGAACTGACACCCGATCTTTATTGTCTTTGATGCATCTCCACAGTATGCCACAGTACAACGCTGACCAAAACAGTGTCTGAAGACCTTCCACAGCACAAAAATAAATCAAAAAGCAATTTTCTCCAGGACTTTAACCAAGTGATGCATTTGGGAATGCTGTATTAAGAGTTCAACATTTACAGTCTTGCAAAAATATGTGCACTTCTGACATTTAAGTTTAACATTCAACATGTAACTTTTTTTTTCAACCATGTCAAAAATGCCTGTAGAATATTTTACAAACAAAATTATTGCAACTCAGTAAAAAAACAACCTTCAAACAATGTGAACAATGCAATATGATGTGTGCATAACTATAAAAATATGCATGTTATTGTTTTAAACACTGAATTATTACAATCAACAGATGAACTGTTTTTTTTTCTAAGTCAGAAATGGTGAAAAAATTACTTACTGTAAAAGCAATGTCAGAAAATCTCAACATTAGGAGCCCAACGTGCAAGTGTGACTGCTCCACTCACAGAAAAAGTTCTTGAAAACCAGTATGAATACAACTGCTCCAGCCACAACTGTCCATCAAGTAATACCAGTCTCGGTGTGTGTTCATCTGTCATCATCCACACGTGTCATCTCCATCCACAATGCCTGCACTGCCACACACACGTCACTGAAAGAAATCAAAAACATTAGTATATGATATATAAATATACATTTCCTCAAATAGAAAATGACAATATCAACTTACCATGTATTTCTGAGGTGCATACAAATCTCAGGGCATGGGGACAGTATTTTGTTTTGGGATGTATTTCTGGTAAATAGAGAAAATGATTTACAAGGTTAATACAACATAATGTTTCTATAGTGAATAGGGCACGTATTACAGCATCTGTAATTGCATACACTGAAATGTGAAGTCTATGAAACAATTTCTGGTGGCAAGGACATATGTATTCATCGAGATGACATATACTGCACCACCGCTTTCATTGCATCATAGTCTACACAGATTTACACAGCCGTTTGCTAACGTTACCTTACCAAAACTTCAGCTCCAACCCATGGTCATCTATCAGTTATTTACGTTAGCCTGGCTCTTAGCTGAACAATAGCGAGCCATCACTAACGCCGGTGAAACGAAGCTCTCTCTGCCGACGAGTGTTACACTACAACTTCAGCTTGTATAGACACAATAACAAACCACGCTCACACGCCGTACCAAAGCACACAACCGACCACGTGCGTACACCCCCCATTCCCCACACGCACGCACACACGCGCGCGCACACACAGTAAACGCTCACACGCCGAACCAAGGCGCGTAACCCCCCCCCCCCCCACACACACACACAGTAAACGGACTCATAAAAATCTAATAAAAAAAAACGTTACGGACAATTTTACAAGTTTTTTTTTATCTTCTCAACTCGTTTTTCGGCCAAGGAATGAGCCCTGACCAAGTGTCAAAATAAAAAACTGATGTTAGCCTTGGCGAAGTTAAGCTAGCATTAACGGTGAGAAACACGAGTGACTAATACATGTCTTACAAATGTCTAATGTGTACAATTTATCACTCACGCTGTTTAAATAAATACATTTGTGTATATATCTGAATAACTTACCTTTAATATCACGGATAGCAAACGACTCCTGCATGTGCTGGCGGTGTTGATAAACGTCCATCATACTTTCCACATCGACTTCCAGAACTTTCTTTGACGTCGGTTGATGTGGCGCATGCGCAATAGCTATCCCTGTGTTTTGAAGCACCTCATTCTCATTGCATTGAAATGAATGAATCTAATTCATCTGAATTTTCTTTAATTCATGTTAAACCAACAAGAATGAATCATTTAATGAACACAAACACAATTAATTAATTTAATGAGAACATATTTCTAGTTTGCTAATCAAACACATGCCCTGGGTGACTTTTTTGTGTGAATAAAATATATGATATGAATTTCAGCCAGTTTCAAATAGCATGAGATATCTAAAAAAGGTATGTATTGACAAAATCTATTAAATAATGAGAAAGTTGAGTGTCAATTTCATATTTACTGCAGACAATAACATATCAACATTTAGCGCCCCCTATGGGCCAGCCTATATACTATAAACTTTGTGTTAACATTTTGTCTGTGATGTCAAAGAATTGCTGAATTAAATGATTGCATTTAGATTGCCTGTTTGTTATGTACACAAATCTTTTTTTTTCTTTTTTTTCTTTTTTTACTCTCAGTACCTAAATTCCAATCATTTTTACACACAACAGAATTATTACATTAAAATATTTTTGAAAGTTTTGAGGGGTTTGTCTTCCAGCCAAATTGTGTTGTTAGGATGCATTGTCACCAAAAATTGTCGGTATTATGCACTGGAACTATGCAGAAAGTTTTTCTACAAATTACTCACCCTTGACCAGAATTATCTATTCCTCTTGTTATTTAGATTCTATTTCACTCTCTATTCGAATAGTGTTTAAAGACCAGGGGTCATTTCTTTAATGCTAATCAAGCCAGCAGATGTGACCTGATGTGAAGAAAGATTGCATCTTAGGATGGGGTTGTTAAGGGCATTGGGAAACCTTAAAGATGCTTGTTTTGAATAGTGTTTGAGTGACAGATGAAGCCCTTAAAAACCGTCCATCTTAACCAGCTTGACCAGCTTACCATACAAGCTTTGATGGTCAGTCCAGCCAGCTTGCTGGCCATCCAGCTGGTCCAGCTCGACAACCAGCTTGACCAACCAACACCAGCTTTGGTGACCAGCTAACCAAGCTGGCCACCTGTACTGATGGACCAGCAACACCAGCCTGACCAGCTTGTCCAGCCTGGTAAACCAGCTAAACTTGCCTAAAACCAGCTAAGACCAGCCTGGACCTGCTACCAGCTTTAGCTGGTTCAAGCTGGTTTTTTCATCTCTGCACCTGCTGGCTCCTGTATGGTGCCAACCGGACATTCCACTGCATCGGCTTTTCTTACCTCTTCAGTACCAGCGCCGCCTTTACAGGGGGCAGCGTGACATGTGCGCAGTTCAGATGGTCAATGCTCACGCCAGGAAGCTCCAATCCTAACTTGTAGCATACCAGAATGACGGGGAGAAACTCAGCTAAAAAAAGCCTCTACCAAGCATTGGCGCCCAAATGAAACATAATTCATACCCGAAGAAATTACATGCGCATGTAAGGAGAACACTAAAATAGCATACTGTATGTCCACTTTAAAGTGTCTGTTGATTTCATCACGTCACGCAACCCACAGAAGTGTGATATTTTATGAAAGCAGAGAGTCTTATGATCACGAAGATGTCTGCCTCCTCACTGTGCAACGAAAACTCAGCGAGCTGGCAGCCAAAGAGTAGCAGAAAAAAAACTTCGCTAAATGATAAACTATGTCTTACCTTTGCTGTTTTGTGCTCAAATGTTATATTTCAGCTCGAAAAAACGCTGCTAATGTCTCCTCCTATGACTATGTCTTTGAGACAATCACGAAGGACCTGGTTGTTTTCTAGAGTGGACGGAGCGCTCTTCATACGATAACCTATCTCTGGGGTAACTTCTTTCTGGATCGTCATTGGTGTTTCTATGGTGAATTTGGGTGCTGACTGGTCAGTTGAGGTGTCGATCATCAAAATAGCCCAATGGGTCGCTGAGCTATTAACTACGCAGTTTGTTTCACCGATCTGACTCATTTACACACGAATAGCAGAGCGCTCTCAGAGGACGCAAGCAACACACAGTGCTGAAGCGCACATGATGTGGACCGCATTGTTTTGAAAATGAAGCGAGCGAAAGGATCGCATATCTGGAAATTTTTCGCACTACCTCAGCCCACAAACTCGACGGCTACTTGCAATACCTGGGCAGTAAATGTTCCGAGGGGCGGTGGTAAAACGTCAGTTATAACACAACCACAAAGCTCTCAAGTCTCACGCATTAGGCGTGAGATACACGCATTTCAACCTGTTCACACGTCACACCTTGTATTTCTCACGCAGAGAAATTACCAGGATAACGGCCACCAAGTTGCGCTGTTATTTTTATAACGGTGGAACAGGTACAGGGATCAAGTGAGTTCGCCGTAGAGTTCAGCCTGCCATGCATCAGCTAACCAAATAAAAAAAGAATATAGCTACCAAACAGCCAATCCGAAAATAGCGCTGCTGTATCCGGGTAAGATTTAGATATTCCCGCTACAACACCGTTACATTCTGATTGATTCACACGCTCCATGAAGCAGCTACAGGAGACCTACAGTAAACAATACTAACCATGCTCTCTCTCTCTTCATACTGCCTTCATTTTCTATCAGAACATCACACGGTTTCTGTATTCTGTAAGAAAATACAGAGCTCAACTCAGTGGGCGCAATTTTCTTCGTGTGTGTGTGACAGCAATGGCAACAAAACTAGGTCAAACCACATATATGCCGATATTGAGAGAACACGACATTTTTGCAATTGTTACATCCTATGCTGCTTTTGTGTAGGCTTTATGTAGGCTATAAGTTATAGTTGCACAATATACAATAAATAATTTCCCAAAATGGGATCAATAAAGGAACCATCTAATTCATAGAATGCCCCCCCCCCCCCCCCAAAAAAAACAGGGACAGTATGGTTTCTATTATGTCATTACCCATCATTAAATAATTCAAATAAGAATCAAGAACCTTTGAAAATTCCAACGAACCATGTGAGGAATCTGAAGAACCATTCACCAAATAAAATGGTTCTTTAGTTGGTGATGGTTCTTCGAAGAACCATAGACCATTTTAGAGAACCATTTAAGAACCATTATTTTTCTGTGTGTAGATTCTGTTTTAAGCTTAAGGTCATCTCTGTTGATGAAGTTGCTATCACTATGGATAAACAGGGAAACACCACCACCCTTCCTGCCCTCCCTATTGGAGTGAACTGCAGTGTAATTTGGTAGATCATATAGTGATTCTACGTCATTTGAGAGCCAAGTCTCAGTGAGAGCAATGACAGTAAAATCATGTTTCAAACAGGATAAGTAGTGAATTAGATGGTCATAATTTTTAGGCAGACTATATATATTCATGTGAAAAGTTGAAAATGTCATTGGAACCTTAGTGAGGCTTCCACACAAGGAATTAAACTGTGCTTCAGTGTAAGACAAACATTTTTTTGATTGTGCCATTAATGGACGAAAAACATTCAAGTCAGGGTCAAAACAACCATTATACACAAAATCTGTTCCATCGTCACACCCTTCCAATGGGTTGAAAGCTAAGTTCTCCTGGGTATAACTACTACTAGTAAGGATGCTTAAAGGGTCCAGTTCCATAGATAAGAAATGAAAAAAGCAATAAAAATAGAAAAAAAAGAAATAAATAAGATAAATTAGAACAGCAGCTTCAGCACTGTCCACCAGGACAGAGCGTAGGCTACTCACTCAGGTTTACCATTGCATTGGTTGGCAGGATGGACAATGAGATGGTCATGCTTTAAATAGGCTATGTCCCCACATTCTCGGGCTGCACGCATGGCTGGGAGCAACTCCCTGCGCCTTTGACGAACTGCTTCAGTATAGTCCTCATTGATATAGATGCCTGTACCTTTGAGGGATTTGGCCTTCGTGAGGACAGTCTGCTTATCCTTGTAGCGAGAGGAACTTGACCACCACTGGTCGATGTGCCCGTTCCATCTCTATGGCATGCTGGGGACCCATTTTTTAGGTTTTCCACCAGTAGTTTACGGACCTTATCCTCCGACTCAGCCCAGGTCTCATTAGGTGATTCAGGGAGGCCCTCAAAGACCAGATTGTTCCTTCTACATTGGCCCTCTAAGTACTCCATACGTGTAGCTGAGGAAAGAAGCCCCTCACTAGTTTTGAGCCGCTCAGTCTGCAATGTTTTCAACTCTGCAGACAGTTTAATGTTGTCAGTTTTAAGAGCATCAACTTCATTTTGGGTATACTGGAGGCTCATTTTGAGATCTTGGTTTTCTCTTGTTAGGTCATCAAGCCATTTGTTCAAGCCATCCAGGATAAGCTTAATGAAATCTTTGCAGTGATTCTGCTGTTGTTGAAGACCTCAGTGAAGTGCTCTTTTTGTATTTGAAGCATTTCTTGAACCTGTGTCAGTGTTACATAGCCTTCTTCATCAGATTTAAAGTCCGTCTTGTTACCTTTGCGGTTCGCCATGGCTGGCCTGGTGGCAGCCACTGGGGGCTGGGGCTTGAGGTACCCTCTGGAGCTGAGAGCTGGAGATAGGCCTCTGGAGCCAGGGCCTGGAGAGATAGCCTGTGGGGCCTGGCCAAATGGCTGGGGGACTATTTTGGTCCAGTTTAAGTCCCAGGTTGCGATTCCCAGAACAAAAACTCCAACAGTATTATCAAACATACACTTAGACGTCCACTGGAGAAAGTTCAATGCAAAAATACTGAGGATTTTGAAGTTATTGGTTGGATTGTCTTCTGCTGTTCTCAAACAAAGAGACACCTCATCTCACACTTCTGTCCTCCCTCATTTTCTTGTAGTGTTTCTTGTAGTGTTTGACCTGGAAAATAATTGTGCTATGTGCGCAGCATCAAAGCCCCCAGGATCTGGGCCTCCCACCACTGACTGGGTAAGTGTTTGTCAGTATTGGCAGTTTGTTTTAAAATTTAAATTTAAACACCTATATTAACTGATTTAAAAATAAAACAATAATTTCCCTAAGATGTATGCCAATCCCTTTATACAATTTAGAAATATAATGTACACACAAACTGAATGAAATGACATGTAGAAATGTAAAAAACCATACAAATAATAATAAGAGTAATTTGAAGCAAACATTGCCCTGACAATAACAACAAATGATTCTCTACTGTACATTTACATGCAAGATAAATCAAATGTTATTTTTACTTATGTTATTGTACAGATACAGTGTGATAAATGTGAGAGATGTTACCATGAGCAGTGCCTGGGGATGACTGCGCACCAACTCCAAGAGGCCAGGGCAAGCAATTGGAAATGTTTGGTCTGCATGTGAGACCAGAGATGGAACCTGAGGATTCAAGATTGTCTTCTTGTTTATGTTTTGTTTTAAAGGACAGCAGGGGGTAACGTGTTTATAAAAGACTGAACAATACTATTTTTTGCTGTTATGTCAACATATTACCCCCATTTTGTTAGATATTTACAATCGCTTAATAACAGTGTGTTTAATGATGTAAATTGTATATTTTGAGTTGTCTTAGGTATGTAAATAGTGTTGTTTTCATTGCAAACAATTTAGAATATGTAGGTAGATGTAAATAGTTAACCTTGTTCATATTTAATTACTTACAAATATAGATGTTATATTTATATTGTGTTATTATTTTAGTAATATTATGATATTAGAGATTATAATTGTCAAAAAAATGTAAATAATGAATCTGTGTTTGAAATACATACTTATAATTTAAAATATGCATGTATGTGTGGTTACTGCAAAACCCAAGCATACATAGGTAAATGATAAAAAAAAATACTGCTGGCACATGTGCTAATGAGGTTATGATTTAAAAGTAAAAATCTGAAAAATCAAAAACATTTCATTATTACCTGTTAAATGTAGACGAAAAGGGCTCTTATTGCTATCTGTCAGGCAGTTTGATGGTGAATTACTGGAAAACTACACAGTAAAAGTACTTCATATTATTTGTGCAAGTAGTCTAGGGAGTACTAAGTCCAACAGTACAGGTTTGGTGAACTACTTATGGAAGAAAGTGATTTTATCCCACGTCATATTTAGACGAAAATGGCATTTATTGCTGTCCGTAAGTGACTTTGAGAGTGAATTACTGGAAAAGTACACAGTAAAAGTGTTTGATACTATTTGTGCAAGTAGTCTAGGGAGTACTAAGTCCAACAGTACATGTTTGGTGAACTACTTATGGAAGAAAGTGATTTCATCCCACTTCAAATTTAGACGAAAATGGCTTTTATTGCTGTCCGTAATGGACTTTGAGAGTGAATTACTGGAAAAGTACACAGTAGAAGTACATGATAGTATTTGATGAAGTAGTATGTACTACGTCGAGCAGTCCAGGTTTGATGAACTACTTATGGAAGAAACTGATTTTATCCCACTTCAAAAGTAGACGAAAATGCAAATTATTGCCATCCTTATGGGATTTTGAGAGTAAATTATTAGAAAACTACAATGTCACAGTAGCTGATAATATTTGTGCAAGTAACATATGAAGTACATTATCCAGTAACACCTCTTTAACTACTTATGGTATAATTTGTTTTTTTTTTTTTACTTTTAAAAAATCATTTCAATATGACATTCAACACATTGAAGGGATGAGATTAAATAGATCCTGGAATTTAGCCTGGTCTTTTGTGCAATGGGATCACGGATAAGTTGAGCCAGGATAACCAACATATCCCGGCTTAATCCCTTATCCTAGTTTTGTGCAACGGGCCCCTGGTTTGTTTGTACAGGACGTCGTACTGTTTGTTTGTGTGTTTTTTTTTTTTTTGGGGGGGGGGGGTTTGTTTTTTGCAGTAAAAAGCTCCAGCAACATGAAAAAAGAAAGAAGGAAAATATTTGAGTTAGCATTCGTGTTTTAAAGCACAATGAACCAAGGAAAAACAATTATAGTCTGAATCAGGAGAGATAATATCATAACCATATTAGTCAGATGCTTTTCTTACTATATATACGTGTGTGTGTGTGTGTGTGTGTGTGTGTGTGTGTGTGTGTGTGTGTGTGTGTGTTTTCTTAAAAGTACTGAAAATTATAAAAGCTCCAAATTCAAATGTTCCCACTTCACACTTCCACCTCAGCTGAACTGTGAGGTTGCAGAACTCATCCATCTTGAAAGTGGAGCATACAAAAGGTAAATTTCCCATTAAAATATTAATTAAGTTTAACCCATCTACTCAGTCATCTGTGACAAATTGCTTGCTTAGCGCTGTACTTGCTTCAGCTTTTTCTCCGGCAGTTCCCTGACTCATCATGTGTTACAATGTGCAAAGCTGACTGAGATGAAGTCCCACTCCTCCTCATTTGATTTTCAATCTGCATCATGATGAAAAGTGTCCATGGGTGCTTTTTTTTATCTTCAAGGAAACACTGCTGCCTGCATTTCAATTATCTCTGCACATATATCTTAAAATATAAATGGAGGAAATGACAGTTAATAATTGTTGGAGCTGCAGTCTCATGAACTGTCTTTGTTTCGCTCACACACCTGATCTGCAGCAATAAACTGCAACTCAGACACCCTAATGTATGTTTTCATGCTGCTTTCTCAACTGGGATAAAAGCAACATATAATCAAGCGACCTCATTATATTGTAAGTGAAATTTCCGTATAACCAGGTTATTTCCACTTCACCTATGGCTGCACACATGTACATGGTTTTAATACCATTACTGAGTTTGCAGATGACACAATAGTGGTTGGCAAGTGTAGGAGGAAATGTTGGCTTTGAAGCAGCAGTGAATTAATCCGATCTGATACAGGTGAAGCAGAGTGAACAGTCAACAGTGAGGCTGATATCTGTCAGACAATACTTGCTTTTAGAAGCACCTTTGACTGAACCTGTTAAGAAATGCTTTCATCACACACAGAGGTTCTGGTTTAGGAGCCGTTGACTCCTTTGGTCTGCGCTTGTGACAAGTTGTTATGTGACAGTATGGAGTAATCAATCGCAGAGTAATTAATCTCTAGGTTACATTTTGATTTAAACAAGGTTTATTTTATTCGTCTTTATTACAGTTAGTACCCTTTGTTCATTAGTCACCATTTGTCACCTGTAATATTAGTTATCTTTAAGATATACAGCTAGCAAAACACATAGATGGACAGATAAAAGATGCAGAGTGGTTTGATTGCTCTGTGATCTGTAGGTAATGCCTCGGGGCTTCGTAGAGGGAACCGCGCTCTGCTTCCTCACTCAATACAGACGAGTGAGCGCAAGAGCTGCATCATGTAGTCACTCCTCATTCCTCTTACGGCTATCCCTTTATTTAAGGTAATTACTGTACACAAAGCACTGTTTTTGAGAACTTGCGTTGTCGATGATTTTATATGTGTTATTGTGATGCTGTATGGGAGGAAAGTTAGGTTTTATGTAGTTACTGTTAAGAAGAGTTTCTTGCTAATTTTCGCCACATGTAAGCTAGCTCCTGGAGACCGCATGGCGGCGCGGCCGCATTAGACTGTCGACTTCAGCAACTTCCCCATTCAAGCTACTCGCTGTTCTTCTGTGATGCAACAGAGTTTATTTTTGTAATGTAAGATTTCATGTGACAGTTAATAAGTTAGTGAGTTAAAAAGACATTTTGAATAATTTAGAGAATGTTAAAAGTGATGTTTTTGTGATGATGTCTGCCGTCCTGATATTGAGTGTGTTGGTATGATTGCCTGAACAAAAATGAGTTTGTTTTAATTACATAAAACACTCAATACAGACAAGTGAGCGCAAGAGCTGCATCATGTAGTCACTCATTCCTCTTACGGCTATCCCCTTATTTAAGGGCACAACACGCTCCATAGACCCATTCAGTAATCTGTCCATGCATGCATGCATCATCTTCTCTCAACCCCTTATGTGTAGGTAAGCAGTCTGAATGCAGTGAAGGGATGGCAGACTGAGTTGCAATTTCTGTAGTTAGAGAGCAATGGAAAATCCTCTACAAACACATCAGCAACTTAGAACAATTGCACAACATTTCCACCTGCCCAAAATAAAAAGGGAGAGACGACTGCTAAGTATAAAGCTGTCAGGAGATATCTCCATTATGATGATTTTTTGTTTTTTGTTTTTTTACTCCCCTGAAGCCTCATAATGTTTTTAATTTTGTCATCACTGTTATTTATTTATTTCCTTTTTGGAAGTGTTGCTGTTCCTCTGACGTTTCCACAGCAGCTGTAGATTAATTATAACCTGCCAAAGATGAATTCCTTTAAAGAATAAATTACGAAGTGAGACATCCACGAAGACAGCACAAGAGCGATTAATCAAGTGCAAGGTGTGTGTGTGTGTGTGTGTGTGTGTGTGTGTGTGTGTGTGTGTGTGTGTGTGTGTGTGTGTGTGCGTGTGCGTGTGCGTGTGTGTGTGCTTCTTTAAGGGGGTACAGGTCTGTGTGTTTGTGTATCCACTCTTAAATGTGCATGTACTTTGTGTACTGTACATGTATGTGTCTATGGAGTGTTTTAAATGGCTCAATAAAAAGAAATTAAACACAGAAATACAGTGAAATACAAGACACTTTTTTTATTTGTTTTTAAATAGCTTTTTAAAATGACCTTTTTTGTAATGCTTTAAAAAAAAACTGTTTCCTGTGTTGTAATTTGATTTCATGGTTAAATTTCATTTAAAAACATTTTCATGTAATTATGACAGTCATTGCATACACCACAATAAACAATGTGAACTGTATTTCACTTCGCTGTGTGTGTGTGTGTGTGTGTGTGTGTGTGTGTGTGTGTGTGTGTGTGTGTGTGTGTGTGTGTGTGTGTGTGTGTGTGTGACTGACTGCGTTGAAGGGAAGCTCAAAAGCTAATTAGCGACCGATGGGAGGATGGATGGAGAAAAAGAGTATGAAGAAGAGACATTTTAGGCTGAAGCAAAAGAGACAGCCACAGCAGGAGAGGGTCAGGCAAATTGTTTTTGACAAGTGATAAGTATTTCTGATTCCCACAAACAAAAGAATGATTTTAATGGGAATTTCTGCTCTTGCAATATTCTTTTGTAGTGCTGCCTTTAGTTATAAACAACATGAAAACACCTATATGTGGAAAAAAATTTTTAAAAAGTTTATTTATGAGAGTAAAATAAGACGTCTTGACAACTGCTAAATGTTTCTGACAGGAAGCAGGTCAGAGAGAAACAGAGGTAGCCAAGACAATTAAAATGATTCCAGACTGCTGCTGTCAAAAATGGGTGTATGAGAACAGCTTGTACTTTAAGATGTGCAATGGCCATGAGGGAAACTGAGTACGACACATGAATGATGCCTACTTGAGCTGGGTATTAATGAGATATAGGAGGATGAAGTTCAGAAACAGACAAAGTGACAGAGTGATAAATACAGGCCTCAAATTTGTTTATATTATCATCGGAGAAAAGAAGAAAATCCAAAGCAAGGAGGGGATTGTTGCACATTTCACACAGGTCACTGGAAAAGCTTGTCAAGGCCAGGAAGTATTCAATGTCAAATTAAATTCTACTTTTTGTTTTGCACAAACTACAAGTGCACAAACATCATTGTTTCGTGCAGTCATGCAAACACTACAAACTCTTAAGAAATCCGAAATGCCTCCACCAACATTTATATTCCTTTTGAGACAAAGAGTAGCAGACAGTGTTGATGCTCTTAACACAAGCTGACCATGTCGCCCCCTTGCCTTGGTTTTATGCTAATTCTCAGGCAATTTGATATTACATGCTCTTGTACAGTACTGTTGTGCAAATATTTGGAGTTGATTCGAAAAGACATAGGCTGTGCTAATACTCCAGTTGGATGCCATTATACTATTGTTAAAGAAGAGGACACAATGAAATTACATAGTTAAAAGAGCACTGGGAAAAAAAACCCGATTTAAATATTATGTTTCTGTTTGTTTCATGTATTAATTTGACGAGGTTCCAGTCTTCTCATCACTGCACACAGGTCTGATGTTGCAGTTGCATTTCAAAATTCTACATTTATAGGGAGATCTCAGTCAGACCCAATGTTCGTGGGCCGAACCATAGGCCTTCAGGATACAGACCATCATTAAGATTAAGATTAAGATTTCCTTTATTCGTCACAAATTTTACACACAACATGCAGAGTTGAGGGGGGAAACATGCACACGCCATGCATTTTGTGAAATTCTTTCTCTGCTTTTGACCCGTCCATGGTCCGTCCTTCCTCTGCGGCAGACCAGGAGCAGTGGGCTGCCAGTCGACTGGCTCCCGGGGACCAGTTCCATTGTCATCACCATTGGTCAGGTGGTGATCTTCTTGCATGTTTTTAAGGGGGGTATTTTTAAGGAGGATACCCCAGGTGAACACGGGGAGAACATGCAAACTCCATACACACACTCCATATTTTCCTTGAGCAGCAGGCACCGAAGGCACGGTGGAGGACACACCACCAGCGCCCACAGCAGGATTCGAACCGGGACCATCTAGCTGTGAGGCGACAGTGTTATCACTTGTGCCACCGTGCCATCATCATGCATCCTCTACAAATACATGCTTTTACAATTAAATTCAACACAGAAATGTATGCACATTGCACGAAATACAGTCAACTAATACACAAGACAGCTGCGCTACTCAATATTTTTATGTTTACAATGGTGTAATGTGAAAGGTGTCGCATTAAAACCCACAGAAATGATAACCTGGCCCTGCTGTTCCCTTTCATCTCTTCGTGTGTCTTTCAGCTAACTGTGGTTTACTGTTTTGGTTCTCATTGCTCTCATCGGCATTTCCAGTTGGCAGCTAAACAACCAGATGAGTTTGTAGAGACCCAAAAACAGAGCTAAAACAGAGTGAATGCTGTACTGGAAACAGGAGTCAAATGAATGATAATGTTGCTCCATAACTGCTTGATGAGTAAATAAGCAATAAGCAAGCGTTTGCTAAAAACAGCTGCCTGCTGTTGCATTGCTGCATATCTTGGCTTGTTATTGCCACCTGTTGATCTGTGGAATAGTCTGACACCATTGACGGGTGTTGTGTGTATTCACACACATATGAAATGACAGTGTGAGCGTTATAAGGCCAATCATTTTGATGAACCTGCAGAGAATAATCACCTGAATCTGCAGCTCCCCTCAGCTTTATAGAACTGTACAGAGAGTTTCAGCTCATTGTTCAGCTGTCTGGCTGCAACTTTACTGTTTGGTTCGCTCTCATTGCTCTCATAGTGTTATTTTAACCCACAGCAGGCAGCTGTTGTCAGAGAACTCTAAAAACCCACTATACACTACCTGCTCAGCAGCAAACAGCAGACAGATACAGTGAGAGACTAGCAGGTGAGTTCAGGGAGCAAGAGATAGTTTGGGTAATAACTTTTGTGACTGCCTTAGCTGTCTTTCAAATAAGTTTAACAAACCTTTAGATTTGTTTAAACCGTCTTTCACTGGGTGATTATGTTTCTTGCCTTGTCTGACTTCCTCATACCAGTGTCACCTTGGCCACACACAACTCAAAGCACAACGATGAATGAGAAGCAAATCTACGAAAATTAGCTAAGAACAAAGTATGGTTAAAAAAAGATAAACAAAAGAGTTAAACTGAAATAAATATGACTATATTGTGATGTATTTGTATATCCTGGTGCTACATTGAAATTTAATTCATCAGTGTAAAAAAAATCACTGTTATCAAATTGAGTATACAAGCCTGTGAATGATGGTAATGTAATAAAAAAAATAAAATGAAGTGAACCTTAAAGTCAACATGAAGGTGTGCTTGCACCTCATCATATTCATACTCAATGTGGTGTGCAATAAAAAACAAAAAATAAAAAAAGTGCATGAATGTTAGATTAATGATGTGTGTCTGTACAGTATGCCAGACAGAGGATGCAAAGCGAGTGGTGCTTACAGTTTCCCTGTTACTGATGAATAGTCCTAATCACTCCCCTTATTAATTGTGATAACAAACAATTAACTGCAGGATATTGAAAAATGGGAAAGCCCTGATTGCAAGCAATTAATTACAGTCATTTAAAGTTTGAAACTCATCCTGTTTTGGCAGCTCAATATCTGGAGGTGTCTGTCTTTTATTAATGGAGGGTGGCTGTGCAGTCAGTTTATTTGTTCTTTAATTATAATCAGTGACGTGCAAGTTCATACTTCACAAAAGCAAGCTCAAAGTGGTGAGTGTGAGGTTAGGGATCTCAGGGAAAGCCGATCAGAGGCAGAGTAGAGCGGGTCAAGCAGAGTGTGAGTATTCCGCAATGCTCACATTCACAACGCTCGCTATGTTGAGCAGCTTCTTCTTCAATCTTTCCCTGAGGCACCAAAGAAAAGACATCCCAGTGCTGTCAGTGACTACAGACCCGTGGCACATGTCATGAAGACCTTTGAGAGGCTGGGTCTTTTCCACATGAGGGCCCTGCTAACTGCTTTCCTGGACCCACTAGAGTTGGGGTATCAACAAAACATGGAGTGGAGTATGCCACCACCATCATTATATTCTCTTACTCAATATTACTACCTTTCATCTTAAACTGATTTACAACCTTACACTATATAATGTTAGTATGCTGACAGATTGTTTTTCATTCTCATTCATTCTACTGTATTTAAATTACATTTGTATGTTAATACAGACATACTAAATACCATTATTTAGTCATATCATATATTATACATATATTAGTCTGGCGTATACTGTTAACATAGACTGTTGACTCTGTTATGAATCACACCGCTGTCACTTTAACTTCATCTCTGCCACTTCACCTTGTAAGTTTTATCATAGTTTGTATAGATCTATTTTTATTCAAATCTTATTTTGATTTTATATACCTCTGACTTAGACTTAGACTGTTACTTTATTGATCCCAAATGTGTCTAGTTTGCAGCCAATAATGGAGCCAGCCTTCCTGATCAGTTTGATTGGTCTCTTTATCTCTTTTATGTTCCTTATCTATCTCTACTGATTACCATCCTTGGGCTGTTGCAACAACCAGATTTTCCCACTGGGAACTGATTATCTTGGTCGTCCTCTTCTTCGGTGCCTTTGCGGCCTCATAGCTATTCTTTGCTTGTTACTGTTAAAGAGTAGAACAGCGGAATAATGTGAAACCGGTGGCATGACTGTGTATTGCACCCTGTGCATGATACATACAGTAGGTGCCTAAACCCTAACCGACATTATGCTAAACAGAATCAGAATCTTGACCTTAACCATCCCATAGTTGCCATACCCATATACTACAGAAACAAATTATTTTAAAAACATTAACATTGATCAAAAAAATAAAAATAAATGTCTGCAGTCAATAAATCCAGGCTTTTGCAGAACTGCAGAATATCAATATTGTGTCTGATGGGGATGATTAAGGAGAAGCAGCTGGAGTTTTTAAAGCTGGAGATGCAATACACGATCGCTGAGGGTAAAATGAGCGGAAGAATAGCTGCCTGTGAATATTCTTGGCTAGACAAAGAAGACCTCCAAGGAGAACTTTCAACACAATTTGTTCAAATTCTCTAAACCCATTTTCCTTCATTACTGCATAGAGCTGTAAAATTCACCATGCCAATACATCTAACTCTGGCTCTACAGATGCAATGTTGAATGAATAAATGTATCGTTCAGAGGAGAGCAGCCAAGGTGCGTTGAAGCCTCATTGATTTTGTGTAGATCTGCAGACAAAACCATGTCACATTTCACTGAAAGAACACTGACCAAAAAGGTGGTGAATACTCTAGGAGAGGCCAGATTGCATTGAACTGCATCACAGAATTTCTCTTGTGATTCTGTTAGGATCCTACTTACCTGTCCTCTCCTAGTGTGTCTCCTTGCCCTTTTTTCCTAGTGTTTGTTGTCTGTCTGTTTCTGCCCTGTTAGTACAGCTGGGTGTTTCCCTGCACCCAGTCAGCTCCGCTCTCTCAGGGGCTCACCTGAGAGGCATGTTCCTGATTAGGCACAGTACTTAAGGAGAGAGCCCTCTCCTACCTGTGCTGGATTATTCCTCCTCTTTCCATGGTGGTGTCTGGTTGTTCCCAATGTGAGTACTATGTTTCATTTCCTCCTCTCCTCCAGAGTTCAGCTGATGTCCATTGTCTTGAATTGCCACTTAATTGTGTGCTCCTCTGTTACAGTGCCTACCTGCCGCTTCAGTGTGTGCCTTGCCCCAAACCCATGTTATTTTCGTTTTATTTTCTCTTTACTGCATGTACTGTACTGAATAAAAACAGTGAAAATTAAAGACTGCAGTGTTTTATATAAAGTACACTAGTGTGTTGCTGCTAATCTGAAAGTGTATTCGTATGATGGTGTATCATTAATGTGTGTATCATTTTGAGTGACAGTTTGAAAAGGATTGTTAGGTTTTGATAGCAGAGTTTCAGTTTGACAGATGTGAATACTTCATTTCCCAGTGCTGTGTCTTTGTTTGCTTGTGTGCAGAGTTTTGACACAGTGAGCCAAGTTTTGCAAAAAGTGTTCAAGCAACGGGCAAAAGCTGTAATAAATCTTTTTTCAAGTGAGTCCTGTGTCAGGGTCTGCATCCTTGGGTCCAAACAAGTCTTTTTGGCAAAAGCCTAACAGATTCCAGGATTTTATCGCTGCAGTTTTTTCTGATCAAAGCAGTGGTTCCTCAGACTTCCCCTGGCAGCAACAGAATTGACATGTTTGACATTTCATTTAATCATATTGCTGCCTTGAAAAGCTTTAAATAACTCTGAGAGAGATAAAGGAAGAAAGAGGTTAAAAAAAGGTTATATACCTGCATACCCATGTAGAGGTTTAGAGCTCCACACCCCCACAGGATGCTTCTGATTTTCCTCTCTCCCTCTTTGCCCTCCTTCCACCCTCCTCTCTTTGATTTGAAGAGACTGAGTGCTGTACCCCCTGATGCTTTCATGTAATGTGAGAGAGTGGCAAGTAATGTTGCATGTGAGAGAGAGAAAGACCGAGTGAGTCTGTCAATTAAGATGTAACCAGCTGCATCATTGACATGTATAGAATGACATCTGAGGAAAATATAGACGAGTATGATCTTCATTTTTATCCTACATTGTCTATAGGCTATCAGAACAGCAGGGAAGCAAGACAGATGGAAGACAGAGCAATCGGTAAGACTGAGAAAAATTTAGAAGGTAGAGATATTTAAGGAAGGCAGGAAAGGGAAAAATACACTGCAACAGAAAAAAAGGAGGATGACAAATTGGTAAACAGTTGTAGAAAAAGAACAAAGCATTTTAACAGCTTCACAAATCTCTGAGAAACTAAAGCGTTGTCATCAGCCAGTCAATAGAGGACCTGTTTATGCTCAAGCAAAGATTAAATATGAGACAAGCTGAGAGAGATGTGTATCAGTAGAAGTGAAGTCAAATGAGGTATTGGTTCAAATGCATATGGCAAGGGAGCCTTGTGCATTTTAGGATTTAAGTTTGGTGGTTGCACTTCAGCTCATGCAAAGCAATTTAGCCAAATCAACAACAAACGAAAGCCATTGCCCTTAGTATAATTTTATATAGAATTATATATGGAATTGTCTGTTATGCTACTTTAGCTTGACATGTAGTTAGCATTCTGGTTAGCTTATGGTGTGACGTAGAGAAGGGAATATGCTTTGCTGTTTGTTGAAGTGAGATACAGTATGGGGTAAATAGTAGCGATTAGTCCTGACAGATGGATCACATTAAAAACAAAAAGAACAAAAGAAAAGATTTTGAATCTTGGCAGACTCTTTCCTCAAGATGAATAGTTTACATCACTTCCATTATTCACTGTGAAATCTGTCTGTACAGTTTGAGCATCGGAATAGACACTTTTTTTGTCAACAAATAATACAAAATACAACATTCATTTATCATAATTGATTTAACCCTGCAATACAGGGTTGCATACTGAAATGTTGTAGTCCCTTTATGGTACTCACAGACTAAAAATTCTATCTATGGATGAATGAATAAAGTCATAAAATTTAACATTTTGTTATCTGCTGGTTATTTATAACTGGTCTATACATTCCAGAGTGGAATGTGGTGTTTAAAATGGATTTACCTTCACAGTTAAATGAGGTTCATGTCATAAGCATATGGTTTTGATGCATGCATCCTTTGTTAAGGTGTGACCCTGACAGCTAGACAATAAAGTGATTAATCCTCAGGCGAAGTGTCATGTTTTGCACTGACTTGAAACCCCAGAAGCAAAATTCTACAGAACAACAAAAGTTGTAGTTAAAAGTTAAACCTGTCCTCAATTCACCTGTGCAACTGTAATCAGGCATGTTCAGATTTTGGTGATTCTCATCATTTAAAAGTACTACAAATATTCCCCGCCATCGTCAGCCAGGAGCTGAGGATCTGAGGACGTCTGAAATGGCCACCAGGGAGTGTGTGTAAGAAACCCCTTTGGGATGAGCCTTCAAATCACTCCAACAAATGAAAGCTCCAGTTAAGGCATACTAAATTAAAATTTTGAGAAAACAAACCAACAAACCTAATGTGTGCCATAGAGAAGCTAATCAAACAAATTAGCTCACTTATCTGTCAGCACATCGACGAGACTCATCCTTTCAGGCATCTTGGAATGTGAAGGTACCTCTGTCAAGACAGAAAACTTTTCAGCATTTGCTGGAGGAACGACTGTGTTGAAACAGGTTAAATTGTAACATATTGGCAGCCATATGGTGTCTATTAAGGATGCTTTGCAAGCCTAGAAAAACAATTAGAGGAAAGCCTGGAGCATGCTTTCCAAAACGTAGCTGTGAGACATGCAAACTATGCAAACAGTTTTATTTATAGTAAGCAGCAGCAGGAGCGTAATCAGGGTTCAGAGATGTTGCTGCATAGCCAAAGAGCTCCAGGTTTTAATCCTGGAATAGACACCACCTGTTCAGAAGTCGCTCCACATAGAATGTAATAATGAAAAACATGAAATGGCATGATCCAATGAGTGCAATCAATACAATGATGAGTACATGCATTAGAAAATCTTTGGCTCCTTGTGTTTCATGATATGCCCAAAGAGTGTGTGGAATTATTTGAGGTGGGGTTTCTTGTAATATCGTCATATCTTGTGTTGCAAGTATAACCTGCAGAGTCCAATAGGATCAGCTAGTTGGTGGCTTGAATGGAAATGTTCTCCCTCGCCCATTTTCTCCTTTGAATTAAGGAAGCTGTAATTTGGGGCTGATGATTTCAGCCTCTTATCTACACAGCAGTTAATTGGTACTTGAGATTAGGAGTTAAATTTTTACTTACATTATCGATCCCTTTGCAAAACTTTTCTTGCCCCAATTCTCAGGGAGGTGAGCAATTGCTGTACAAGCCATCAGACTGTGGACATTTGTTCAAGGACATCTAAAGTAGGCCAGACATTTTCCAAGTTCTGCAGGACTACATACTTGAGTAACACGGTATGTTAATTACCATCCTTTTATCATATTGACTACAACTGACCCACCCACCTAAGATAGTGCAACAATGTATGAACAACATAAATTTAAGGACCAGTGGCATGATTTTAGTAATTGGGGAACTTCAACCACCCCTCATTTCACTTACCATATAATCTCATACATTTTTCTCAGAGGTGATTGGTTTGTCTGTTTCAAGGTCCCCCATCATCTATCATGCTGTACGTGTGAAGCATAATCTGTCAGAAAGGGTGTTGCTCCAGGCATATTGTGATGAAATTTTCTGATAACTTGAAATTAATGATGAATAGGTAAAATTATGATTGATAGACTAAGCCTGGCATATTGAGTAGCTAATTGCAAGCACGCTTCAGTCTTATGACCATCAGCACTCTATTTTTTTATTTTAATATTATTTTAAGGTTTTAAGTTTCCTCCACACATGATTTGTAGTGTGGATAAAGTTAGTGATAAGACTGTACAAACCCTTCATCCACTGCAATCCATTATTATATTTGGACTCTCTGATAGTGTCTCAAAGCAAAACAATTGCCAAGAATACTTTTTAGACATGTCAACATATATCCCTAAAAGCAAAAAAATTTAACCTTCTGGTGATGCTGAAGGAAAAGTCAGGAGATCACCAAAGTCACAATGATTCATGCTCTGGGGACCAGGACTGTGTGCACAAAATGCCAAGAAATTCATGTAATAACTCTTGGGGGTTTTCAGTCTGGACCAAAGTGGTGGATCGATGGAACGAGAGAGGAACATTTACATATGCCTTGAGCCATGCCACTAGCATGACTGAAAAGAGGTCCCAAGTTTCAAGAAATGGATTGACCTCACACATGCCAGTCAAGTAGGTGCTGGTTCCCTCCTGATGATCGGTTGGGCATGGATAAGCTTGTTAGCATCTTCTCCACTTATCTGGCTATTTTTTGTGTGAAAGGGATGAGCAGTGGAATTCTATGAATAAAATTAAATTAAAAAACAGAAAACTTAACTTTCTGTTTCAGAAAAAAGCAAACTAAACTAGCACAAATATTAGAAATCTTGGTATGACCATAATATACACGTTCCTTACAAGTGTACAGTGGTCAGGTCACCTATTGGCTGATTTGGTTAAAGATCATAGACTGTTTCAGTACAGAAAAAGTCAGCAATGACTTTATTTTTTCATTAAAAATTATTATTATTAAATCACGATCTATCCCTAACCTTAATCAAAGGGCTTTTGTTGCCTGAACCTGGACAGGAGACTCAACATGAAACCTGGATTCTGGTGTCAATGTCCTGCACTTTGTTTGTTCACCATCCACTCCAATAACCTCCCTGCAACTCCAGCACAGTACATAAATGCAGTGTTTCATTCACTCTGAACGTAATCTATGTAGCACATCCCCTCTTTGCACTGCATCAGACAACAAATAAGACAAAAAATTATAATGATTAATAGCACACCCCTGACTCCCTCCACCTCACTCAATGAGAGTACTTTGTTGGGAGGACAGTGGGCGTTAGTTCTGGAGACAGACATTAAGTAAGTACTGCTGTTGACTCGCTGACTGAAGGTCTTTGGAGGTCTTTACTATACCGGACAGGCAGTGGAACTCTGGTGAAATGGTGACCTGATGGCATTGCGTAATGCTTGAAAGTGCAGCCCGTAAAGGCTTTATAATACAAGACAAAAGGAGAGCATCACTGTGAAATGGAATGCAGCACAATGATTGTTTTATCACCATCATCTCGTTTTCATAATCCATGGAAGCCAAAATCGTAACCGACCACACACACAAACAAGAAACTACTCTGTTCAATATGGTGTGCCATGTTTTCCTTGTCATTAGAGCTCTGAGTCCAAATGATACACATGTTGTGTCTGTTGTGTCTCATTAGTGTTTCATGTGGTCAGGTCATCAGATTGTGTTTGTGTGTGTTGTTTATTTGCCAGACTTGTTTTCTATCCTCTCAACATGTGGAATCTGTTATATCAAACCATAGCCATCTGGCTCGTGGCTCATCACAAACGATAAAAGTTAAGTTTCTCTCAAAGTCGCCTGCTGGAATTGAAATTGCAATGACTCAGAGCATGTTGTTGACAGCAAACCAAGAAACTACAGTACCGTAATTTAATACTAAAATTCAATGGATCTGGCAAATGTTCAGAACAAGATGCCAGGAGTGAGTGTGCCAAAGAAAAACAAGCATTTAACCCCTATTAGGGACTATTAAGTTTGCAATTTGCTTCCGGAATTGGAGACGAAAGCATTATAAGAACAAGCGAGCAAACAGATGTGGCAGCATTTGGTGAAGTGAGTCTCAGTCTGAAGGCCAGACAATATTACATAGACACAACGGTACTGAGGACACGGTTATATTTTAGACCTCTTCATCTGAGGAATTTCCGCTCTCTGTGGATTCTCTTTAATTTCCTTTTTTCATCTTTACCTCTACCTCAAGCATGACCCGGAAAGAATTTTTCATTCAGACACATAAAGACAGACTGTACATTTTAGAATTCTTGTCTTTTGAAGAAAATCAGCTCTTTCCGGATTCTGGATTACTTTCTGTTTCTAACTTTATTCCTAATTGAAGGCTTCAAATGATGTTTCATCCTGCTGGGACATTACTATCCCAAAGTGATTATGCAGACAGGTCATGCTTTTGAGTCTTGAATAACACTGAAATAGTTTTGTTTTTATGTATATAGACAGGACAGTGACCAAGGACTGTAATCACAAAAAAATAAAAATACGTGGCAGACCTAACTTGAGGACTCCTAAGACTTGGCCTGAGAGTAGTCCTCTGCAGTCCTCTTAGGTTGCTCCATCATTTCAGTGAGCAGTTAAGCATCCTAATATTAGTAAAATTATGTGGAAAACAACATTACTATCATAATTAAGCCAGTCTTGTGTCTAACGAAGACTGTTGTTGATCATTCATCCGGGCCCTCTGCGAACCACCACAGCAATACCAAAGGGGCTCAAGTAGAAGCATTTATTCACAGTTCATACATTACACAAATCTCCATGCATTGCTACGTATTTGTTATACTGTGGTGAACTACTTCTACGAATGTCCTAATGTTTTTGCATATTTATATCTGAGATTTCGTCACGTTCTTGTCAGCAATACTGATTTACTTCCCTCATAAAACCTGAAATCCCATATAAGGACTTTTTCTCTCTTCTTTGTTCCTGTACTTTGTTGTCCTTGTTCGGACATTGCAAGTCAGGACTCGAACTTATTAACATAAAGACATACAATCACCAAGACAATAAATCAAAGCCAACAAAAGACATAAGGTCAAAATACAACACAAAATCCCAGGGTGAGAGGCAGCAAGACCAGTAGTGCCCACGCCAGAAACCTCTCTTCTGATGCAGGCACAGGAGCTTTGAAGCACATCAATCCCAGGTCTGGTGCACCTCATTCAGCAATCAGATGTAGCTCACCTGGGCAAAGCTAGAGAGGACGGGAGGGGACAAGGGGCAAAAAGCCCAGGGAACACACGCCTATGTTCTACCTTGAGATATTGCTGGTGTCCCTCTGGATTTTCACTGTCCATTGTCTTTTCAGTTGCTGATCCATCAGGAAGATGTGAAATGATAATGAGTCTCCCTACGTTTATATGACTTGCAACCAGGAACACAGCAGCACGACATGATCATTTTGAGCTTCCCACCCTGAGTGTGGCTTCAGAGGAAAATGGCCACCTTGTGAATATGGTCTATATTACAGATTAAAGTACTCATAACTACACTTTAATGTGAGCAGAGTGTCATGCAGTGAAACATTAGCAAGGAATCTTGAACAGGAAGCTTCATCTGTGTGTGGCACCTTGGCAGAGCTCTGCAAATTCATGCACATTTTAGCTCTTTTTCTCTTAGACCAGCTCTCTGTCCTCATCTGAATGAATGACTTGCTCATTTACAAGCGCACGTGGCTTGGCTGTGTGTTTAAATGGATGATTGGTAAAATAAATTGGCCAGATGACTGTTACTGGCTGACTGATTGTATTCACTGAACACATTGCAGAGAAGTGCACCACATAGCATGAAAATAGACCTATTTGGGACAAATTAATACAGGATTTTTATTTATTTACTTTCTATTTTCTATTCAGCTTTGTCTGACTTAGCATGGAATCATTACTAGCAGTAATGTATCCAAGCTGTTTGTACCAGGTAGGTGTCATGAGGGAGGACCGGCCTCCTTCCTGACTGACTGACTGACTGACTGGCTTGACTGAGTTTGTAGATTGACCTTGTTTCTGTCTGACTGAAGCAGCAGCTGGCTGCCTGATTAACTGTCTGGAAGATTGAGTAGGGGGACACGATTGACATTTGACTGCTTAGCTTAGCTGATGGATGGATGTATGAATAAACAGCAGATAAGACTCACTCTTATAAAACAGAAAAAAAACAAAAACCTTTTCTTACAGTTTGCACTATTGTTTGTACAGTGCCCCGCTACATTTTAAGAAATCACCATGCTGGGATTTCATTCATTCACTCCCAGAGGAGCTTATAAAGCTTATCAGGAGTGCTGGCTGCTGAATACACATACATGCACAACACTTATTTTGTTGATTTTCATGTTTATCTCATTGTTTGACACAGTTCTGTAGTCCTTTTGAATTGTATAAGACAACCTCAAAAGAACATTACAGCCAAGCTTAAAATAAAGCTTGTTTATCTCTGGATCTTAAGGCGTGCACATCTGTGTATGCACATATATAGTTTTAATGCAACACAGCTACTAAGCTATAATAGCTGCTTTAGACTCCTCAGTTGCTCTGAGGTCAGCACTGTCACAATGGTGTGCTATTTGCGTGTCAAAGTTTACCAAAAGTTGAACTCGATGTGAAAGATTCATTCAGATTTACATGCTCACAGCCTGCCAGCAGAACCACACATTACAGTGATTCTAATTCATAAAATTTTAGAGCAAAGCTAATTTCACAGTTTTTAAAGGCTGGTCTGACCAGCACCTACTGTGCGTCATAGCACTATAGCTCCTGCTTTGTGTCTTGTGTGTGTCTGCTGTAGTGACTTTGACCCCAGCTAATTTTTAGACTTTTGTGTGTCTGCCTGACCTTTTGGTTTTATTTGCCTCTGGTGACTGGCTACCTGCTGCCTACTGACAAAGTAAAGCCGGCTTTAATCCTTTTGTTGCTGCCTGAATCCGCTTTTGAATGTTAATTTAGAGTTGTGAAAGACAAGACTGTTAGGTTCAATGAATCACTATGTAAGACCAATATCTTATTTAAAAGTCTTACAAATACACAAAAGGTTACATACATGTTGTGGGGTGTTTTTTTTGTTTTTTTTTCCAAATTCAAATACACTGCATTGAAGGTTTGACATTTCACAAAGTGCATATTTTAATTGAAGGAATAAACACATGCATAAAGCAACATTTAAAAATCATGAATATAATACCATTTTGAGAAAAAGCTTATGAATAAATAGAATCTGCTTATTCGAAGCTTGTGAAGAACACATCACCAAAGGGTAAACAAGTGCTTCCTGAGCAGTGTGACATTTGCTGCATTGCTCCCATATTTCACTTGGAACCTGTGTGTAGCTCACCTTGGAGTACACAAAGCAATCTTTCTGAAGCAATCAAATTAATTCTTTTGTGTCATGGCAAGAGAAATCAATGGCTCAAAAGTAACTGCTTGTGATTCAAACAATAATTTATTCAAACAAATCTTTGTCTGCAGGCTATAACCCTCGTAATAGAGTGGAGTACAATTGCAGCACACAGCAGATCATCGGGTTGCAGAAGTGATCTGAGTGGGGTTTGGTGAGGAGAGTAAGTAGTCAGATGTCATGTATGACATCTGACAACTGCTTGACAGACGTATAAGTCACAAGATGTTCTGAATCAGATGACTTAAGCTGATATTAAATCTGCTATGGTACAAATTCCGTACAATGTAAATGTCTACGAAGTAGTCATTTGCATTGTCTTGTCTTCACATCCACACGCGGATCTTTCTTTACATGTTTTTTTTTTTCCTTTAAAAATTATGAGAAGCCTGAAAGGAACTGCGGGAGCTCTTGTTGCTGCTGATGCTGCCATATCAGAAATGTGCCACCATTCAAAGTCTTTTATACCACATACAACAAAGCAAGATTGTTCAGCAACAATGCTCTGCTAGTCTATCTGGGTTCTGTCAAAGAAAACACACACAAGAGCGCACCTTTTTGTCGAGACTCAAGCAAGAGACACACATGAGTGCATCCCATCAGGAAGACAGCACAACTACATCCACAAAGGAATGACACTGCACTGGAGCACTGACACACACCAGCCAATAAAGCGTGGTATCAGTCAACTTACTGTGAGTCTCAGCTCATTTAGGCTATCTCCATAGACTGTGAGAAGTACACACACACCTCAAACACACAACTATCGAGTGTTTTGTCTCGCTCTGATAGTCTAAAGGCGTGCGCGTGTGTGTGTGTGTGTGTGTGTGGGGGGGGGGGGGGGGGGGGGGGTGTCTGTGTGTTGGATGGGAGTTACTGTAGTGCAGCCAGATGCTTCTGTAAGAATTGACAAGCCCATCCCAACCCCGAGACACACTGAGACACATATAAATACAGAAAGACAGTGGGTGAGACTGAGGGAAAAAGAAGACAATAAAGAATGGTAGAAAGGAGGGGGGGGGGGGTTGACAGAGAGAGCTTTGTAAGAGAAGGCTGACAGCTGTCTTGTACATGCAGTGCTCTAACCCATCCCAAAGGAAAGTGCAATTTACACACCATTTCCCAACCCTCCCGAAGGGAAAGCATCATTTTCTGCAGCATAATAAACAGCAGAGTGGAGGAGAGACAGCAATAACACTTATTGAATAGAAATCCCATCGCTGCAGGATGAGCTTGGCTGTCTCGATCATTCTCTCTCTCTCTCTCTCTCTCTCTCTCTCTCTCTCTCTCTCTCACACACACACACACTTGGCTGGCTACACTTGTGAGGTCTTTCAGTATTTAAAAGGGCAGTCTGTTGCCCAGAAAATGAGGCAATTTATATTTAGACTTTGAAATTAATAGCACAAGACATTGTAATAGTGGACACACAGCGTGATTAATTTGTTCTCTCAGTACAAAAACACCACATCATTCACAACTTTGTGCTACATGCTGAGACAAATCAGTCACATTGGGGAGTTTGTTGAGGGTGCAATCAAGAGGAGTGAATTGATTCTTTCGAATAGCCAAAGTGCATGAAAAGTGAGCTTCTATAGACTAATCTCCAGGCTGATTATAGGAACATTAGCATTATAGAAATTAAATGACAGCATTAAGCAGAAATGGTTGGACTGATCACAGTTAGCAGTCACCACCTGCCATGGATGATTGTATCCTGTATTGGTCAGTCTTAATGTTGTTCAATCTGACATTGGTCATAACAAAGGTTTGGTTAGAGGAGAGGTTTCAGATGGAGCATGAAGATTTCATGGAGATAAAATGACAAAAGTCATAAGAATCTCAGTGTTTAGCATTTAATAGTGAAAGACTCACCCTTGTTGACTAAAGCTTCTACCTAACCTCCTGCCCTCCTGTATTTTGGTTCCATTGTCAGGGCACAGGTAGTACTGGTAAACAGATTTGTTGTAAGGTCCTGGGGATTTAATGAATGCTTTCGTCTTGGCATGAGTATGAAGGGATGCAGGCCTTACCTGAACATAGCGAACTTAACCCGCTTCCTTCAGCTGCTGCACTTTTCTCCTGGAGTGTTAACTCTCTCAAATGGGTGGTATGATGTACGGTAATATATCCTTGTATCACCAGCCATGCGCTGAGCTTGGCGTGGGTTTCAGTTAATTTAGGTTTACAAATAGCTGCATAAGGGATGAAGGTCATTCATTCTGTCCTCTACTGTCTCTCTGGTGTATATTAATTATTTTGAATACAGTAAGACCCACCTTCTTGAGGCTTGGAAACCAATCAATTATACAAATGACAATCTGTGATGCCAACAATGTCATGCCTACCACCTTTGCTCATGAGAGTTGTTATCAGTCATTATCCGCACAATCACAAGTGGTACATTTTGGTGAAAGATGCTAGGTGGTAGCATGTATAATTGATTTATCATATTATTTTCATCGCTATGGTGCCACCATCAGGACTATTATCCCACAAAGCCAGATGAGGTAGAAGTAGAAAAAGAAGACTGGCAAATATAAGAGGGTCCCACAGAGGAGCCAACTTCTTCTCTCTAGAAGTACACACATGCATGCACGCACGCACGCACGCACGCACACACGCACACACACACACACACACACACACACACACACACACACACACACACACACACACACAGATACAATCTGAGTCTTTAGTGGGTCTCTACTGCAGGTCTCATTATGTTTGTGGAAAGTATTAGCATATTAGCGTGATAGTGAGTTTCTCTCATGGCAGTGCTCCTCTCACCAACTCCCAGTGCTCATGACAAATTCTTATCAATGCTCGTGTTCCAGCACAAAGAGTTAAGTCTTTGGACTTTGGAAGAACTTTGGAAGAATAACTTAGTCATGGATTTTAAAGATTACTCCAGCCTGAAGAAACAGACGCTTGGGGCTTATCCCTAGCCACTGAATTTCATCCTAGTACCATACCAAGAGCCCAGAGCCTTTAGAGGAGAGCTGCCATTACAGGTGTGGCTGATATGTTGTTCCTGACTCGAGAGCCATTCAGTTAGGTGCAGTATCGAAGGACACATGGTAGGCACCCGAATGTAGGTAGTTGTAGTTGTAGGTAGTTGTAGTTGTAGGTAGCGTGTCTCATCACCACCTGCTTAGATAGTTCTCAGTTATAATCTCTTAGGGTTAAACTCTGTAGGACTGAGATTCAGACCCTTTAAGGCCCATTTATACCCTCCGGATCCGGACGAAATCCGTCCGTCCGTCCCACACTTTGCCTCCGTAGGGGGCCTTCATACGTCCGTCCGTTTTCAGTGTTTTGTCAGTGTGTCCTCTAGGGGGCAATGTCGAGTCGTAAATTACAGAGCCGTTGTCATGGCAGCCGATGCCTTGTCAACGCTTCTGTCAGCATATACCGGCATCAGTAATGGCGTCAGTAGAGGAGGTTATTATAATGACAGTACTGAGAAATAGGAAAAAAAGAAAAAATCAGAGGTCTGCGAGGCGGTGGCATGTAAGGCCACTGAATGAAGAACTCACTCGTGTTGCCCATGCGGGAAATGAATGAAGAAAGGCATTTCTCCTACTTTCGGATGTCCGCCGCAACTTTCTACCAGTTGGTTCACCGGTTCTCTTCTTCGTCGGTTTTTAGTTTGACTCATTTTGCTCATTTTGACTCTACACTGCCCCCACGACTTCCGGTGGTTTCGGGTGGTTTCGTCCGGAGAGCTCCGGATGGCTAAGCTCAGAGCCGACGGACAAACTGACGGATGAAACAGCCTCCGGATACGGACGAAAGCGTCTGTATCCGTTATTTACGGAGGGTATAAATGGGCCTTTAGACTGAGAGGGGTTCCATTACTTACGATATAGGGGTGACTCGGATCTTGACAAGGTGTTAATGTTAGTTTTCACATGACAAACCATTGCACCCTTTCCTCTGTTGTATTCATTTAGCCATCAGGTTTGAATGTGTATGACAATCAACTCCTCTTGGTTCGGCAGTTGACTGTTTTGTAATGGAAGACTATGGCAAAAAGCATTAATGAGGCTTGGATATGTGATAACACTGCTCAAAGCTAAACAAATCAAGCAATATGAACTGAATTTTAGCAGTGAATATCTGTTTTGTATGCTAAAGAAAAAAACAATTTAGTCAGTTTTTATCTTTGATCAGTTGCTGCACACTATGTCTTCCACATATCCACAAGTTAAAACTGGCAATGGATCTAGAAAGAAAATAAGAGATTAAATACACCACATCACTAAGTGTGACGACCCTGTGGGTGTATGATTATGGACATGGGACTGTCACTAACTTTCTGTCTCTACCTGAGGATCATGTGTGGAGGGGCGAGCCATTAATCTGAAGCACCTGGGCCCGGTGCTTTGGAGGAGGATTAATGTCCAACCTGTGCAGAGCCTCCAGTCTCTTCTCTCCCTTCAACCCTGGCTGGTGTCATCATCTTTTGTTATGTTGCTTTAGTATTATTTGACCACACAACACCCACACCACACAATCTTTCCACGCATCCACATTTACACCACTGATGCCACTGACTCACACACCTCATCCTGTAAGTTATTTCAGTTTTCCTTTAATTTAGTAATTATTCTATGTCATTTTTGATACCTTGCGTCCTTTCCCTTCGTTGTTGTTGTTTGCCTTGAGCCAGGTTATGACACTAAGCAACTTATTTAGTTTATTGGCTATAATGGAAAATAGAGAGGGCAGAGAAAGTGTGTGTGTGTGTGTGTGTGTGTGTGTGTGTGTGTGTGTGTGTGTGTGTGTGTGTGTGTGTTGTCCTGTGTGTTGAAAGGTCTGTCGTGCTTTTAGGCTGTAGAAAGTGGTCCTCTTTACAAATAGATGTATTTTGTGTGAAGTGTTGCAGTAAAAGTGGTATTTTGTACATGCAGAACAGAAGTTTGTACAATGTTCAACCAGACTGACAACTGAAAGAGCAGAAAGAGACAAGACACCTCTGAACAACAGTCAAACAAGAAATCACCAGTCATTGATTAAATCAGCTGGAGGCTTAACATCAAAGTCTGTGCAGATTGAAAAAGCAAGAGGTTCCTGTTCCAGTGTCACGTGCACAGTAATGCCAATGACAAGCTGGAATCAACAGGTGAGCTGCTTCCACAAAGCCATTCTTAAAACTATAAAATAGAAATAGAAGGTTAGTCCAGGGTTAGCACTACTGGATCATGGATATCAGCTGAACATAAGTGACTGATAAATCACAGTTTAAAATAGACTGCAGGGGGCCTAAAGAAAAACAGGCCTAAAAAAAATAAATAAATAAATAAACAAAATAAAATTCATTAGAATTTTTTTATTATTATTTATTGAATGTATTAACAACAATCTCCCGATCTGAGGATCAGTTCTTTATCTCTGAACAATACATTAACACTACAGAAGTATTTGGATAAACAGCTGTAGAGAGGGAGTCCTTTATTTCTCAGGTCAGTTTCATTTCAGGTAAAACAACTTCATAATATAAATACTGTAAGTTAACTGATTATGAAGCAAGGAACTTTCTAAAAATAAACCAAAAGTATGAGCACAGACAGTTAAACAGGACCCATTTATTCTGTCTGTCTATTTATGTGCATGTGCTTCTGAGTTTGAGGAAGGGTTGCGTCCATGGATATGTGCACACACATGTTTATGACGGATGCAGACACATGAACATATCGTGTTGGGCATGGCCTTAGTTGACCACAATGTATATCAAATTGGACTGAAAATGATACTAATTCATAAATGTATTTTAGCACTTTTCCTCTTAAGCTCCCTGCTTCCTCCCCAGCTCCCCATTAGCTCTTTCTGATAAATTGCATGATGAAGTTTTGTGACCTTGTGCCATGTGAGAGCAGGTGGTTGTGGGGTGGTGAGCCACTTCACACTGGGTCAAGGACGCAAACCCTGTGATTTAAATTAGAAGCAGGAAGCTAAATGCCACAAGGTGCCAGGAAACACAGTCATGACTTGGCAATGAGATGCAGAAACACATGGTCTCAGTGTACTGAACTGGGAAAAGAGAAAGAGGTGGAGAGAAGGAGAGACATACAGATGAGGTATAAGTAATGCTGTTAAACAGTATATTTGGTTAAACATTTCTGTGATTGTTTAAGCTAATTAATCCAAGCCAGATATTGTTCATATGTAAAATATATCAGCACGTATATTTGTTTGAGGCAAGGGGCATAAGCCTTGCTTTGCTGACTCACTAAAAATCAATATGTCAAATAACCCAGCAGTGTTAGAGATGTACCACCACACAGTCAATATTGTCACTTATCCATATTATCCATATTTATCTGTTAATCCCTCAGCTAATTCAACATTGTGTTGTGGACACTGCCTACAATGTCATTCACTTCACACACATACAAATAGACACTGCGATGTAAAAGTTCAGTATCGAGTGCAAAGACACCCACAGTAGCCACACACATAGCTTACTCACAAAGAGTTTGGCACATCAGAAAGTCTATCTTGAACACACATGCTTTAATGTTGGTGGTATCAGGTGGGAATGAGACAGAGCTAACACAGACAAGTGTTCATATTATAGACAGTCAAATATAAACCAGAGCAAATAGAGTCTTTGACAGTGCAGTCTGTTGTTGTACTGGATATTAATAATGGGTCTTCAATCAAAAGTGTGAAAGTGTGGACTGATGTCCTATTCATCAACTGAGTGTGCTTCAATAAATTCTACCATAAATAGACACATGTGGCTGAAAATAACACATAATTACAAAAACAGTGAACAAATATTGGATGGATTGTCATGACATTTTGTGCAGACATTAATGCCTTCCCACAGGATGAATTCTCCTGACTTTGGAGATCCTCTGACTTTGCCTCTAGCGCCACCAGTGGTTGAACATTTTGGTTTGGAGTGACACAGCTATCAGAATCGTGATCATGTTTGGTGCAAATGTAAATGTTCCCCTCAGGATGAACTGTGAACATTTTGGTTTTTAATATGGTTGTTTCTAGTTTCTTATTCTGCATAATTTAAATGACAAATGCTAATTCATATTTACTGTCATCAAAAAGGAATTTACACTGCTGCCAAACTACAGTTGTCTAGAGGCTCATACATTCTTACTACTATCCTTCTGGGATCCCTTTCCTTTCAAGGAAGGATGAGGAACCGGAGATCTGGATTCATATGTTTATTTGTTTTGCAGCTTGCTGCGAAATAGCTTTTCAGTATTTTCTTTTTTCTCTTGTTATGTGAAAGCATGATTCTTTCCCGCTAAAGCAGAGGCAGCCTTGGTGACACTCACTCACTGTGTGAAAACATACACGCTCAGTAAGTATGTTCATTGGTCAGTTGTTAGAGGGTGTGCGGGTGGTGGTCACATGTTGGCCAGGGCTAGCAGTTGGTGAACAGTAAAACTGCACAAAAATGCAATAAAATTAAGGATGATGGCACTATGAGTTAAAGATATCATTATTGCAAGTCAGCATAGTTAAAAACATGAGTTAATTACTGTTGTAATGCACCGCCAGGCAAGCACCCTAACCTAAATCAAACCCACCCACAATGTTGTGACACTGATGGATGCATGCTGGGTTTGGCTAAGTGCTAAATGGTAAAATGCTTCTGGTTGGTTTCATCAGTGACTTCTGCATTCATTCAGGGACTTTTACATATCATGAGGTGTGTGAGGCCTTTCTGTTGTTTGTGACAATAATCCCTGATGTGACTGTATTAAACACAGTGTATTTGGCTGGACTGTGTATGGTAAGTGACAGTGTCTATAATGTGGATATTAAATGTCCATCAGCAGTTCATTGTAGTGGTCCCAGTAATATTAGTTTTGTGTGTAGTGAAGTATCATGTCACATGACATGGTTAAGCTTTAAGAATGAGTTAAAAGATGTTATAAATGCATGCAATTCATGTGAATAATACTTTCCAGTCACATCTGAAAATGTTTGATTTGAAAGAGGGGTTATTGTAATTAGAGCTATTCTGATTATCTATTAACTCCCCCTGCTCATTCATTTGTTTCTATCTGTGGGATCTCTTTCTCTATCCTCCTGACTACCAGGAAAAAAAATACTGTCCAATCACAGTTTTTTTTTTTTTTTTTTTTTTTTTAAATTCCCCAATCTTTGTAAGGCAATTAAAATGCTGAAAACAATTTTTGAAAAATGCTAAAATACAGTTAAAATAATTCAGACAATGTTTTAATGTGTTGTCAAGGGATTTAAATATTCCGATTATATTTCAAGCCAAAATTTGCTCAATAAAAAACATTATGCACTTTTCCTCTTAAACTGCACTTGCACTGATGGACGCCATTTTCCTTAATGAGAAAGAGAAGGTACCAAAGCCCCACCCCTTCACATTTGGTATCATTGAAAAGCCCCAAATGTTCTCTGTAGATAGCAAAAGGAGTTCATTTGGTAGTATGCAGTGCGTGGGAGATTTTCAGGTTTCCAAATGTCCATCACAGAGGACAAATTTGAACTACTGGTAGTCAGGAGGATATGACTCACTGCATTGAGTGTTTTGTCAGACTGTTATTTCAGGTGCTTAAACTGTTCGTTCTCCCTCATACCTTGGGGCACACGGAGAGCTGTTTTCTCTCCTATTCTGCTCTCTGCGTGATTGTTACAGTGTGTAATCACTGTCTCCGTTTCTCACAGCAGTAGGATTTATATTGTTTTCCAGTTTCATTCCTTCATGATTGTACTGCATCTGTGCCGTCTGTGTGCACATATGATGTACTGTGCTGCACATATATAATATTGACTACTGCTTTATGGCAGACTGAACTGGTTCTAATGGGACAGAGAGGCTGACTGGATTGGTTTTATGATGCATGAATGAACAAGCTGAACCTAGAGCAGGTTCTGAAGGACAGAGCAAAATCTGTGAATCATAGAGTGTCATTCAGACAGGTGAGAACACCAACAAGCTCAGTTACTGAAAGTCTTTCTCCAGAGGAGAAAGTCAACAACAACTGTGTTGACTAGCAAAATATTGTTTTGTTTTGTTTTGTTTTGTGTGTGTGTGTGTGTGTGTGTGTGTGTGTGTGTGTGTGTGTGTGTTGTGTGTGTGTGTGTGTGTGTGTGTGTGCGCGCGCGCAAAATATGTGGTGTATAAAAACTACAGTCTCTGTTGTTTATTGTGTGTACGGTTAATTCTAAGTTACGTCAGGCTACTATGTCAGGCTAGCTAATTTGATTGGCTTCATTATGGCCATTGCACTCACCGTGCTGTCCAAAGCTCTTTTTATTTATTGTTGGTCATTTTTGTTTACTTGTCTGGTTTTGTCTCTTTGTTGGTCTAGTGAGGCTACACTGAAGAAGATGGATGTATATTTAAAATTGCTAATCAGTTACTTGCACAGGCTGTCTGTAGAAATGGAATTCAGTGCTTGTTTGGACATCTGGGGGACCCTTGCACAAAACTAGGATTAAGACATCCAGGATAAGTGAATGAGCTGAGTTCAACCAATCCAAAACATGAGCGTCCAGGCTTAATTGGTTGCACTAAGACCAAGCCAGGATTCAACACGGATTCAACAAGCCAGGTGAAACCTATCCTGGATAAGTATGTGCACATGGCTTCCTCAAATAGACCCCACCATTGATCACAGATTCACCAATTCACCATGGCAACTAGAGTGGCGTACAGAGGCAAAAGTCCTCATGGAGGCTTACAAGGTGGTAAAGAACCAAATTAAAAAGAAAGGCAACACCATCACAGTTATAAAACAACGAGAGAAAGCGTGGCAAAGTATTGCAGACTGCCTGAATGCGTAAGTAGCGCACAAATACCCACTCACTGCTCCGCTGAAACCATCACAATTACAATCCAAATAGTTGATTAACATCTCCAAAAACGTAGTTGTACTCTGATTATGAATCAGTTGAAATTGTAAGTGAAATTGTGCAAATGTAACTCCATCAGACTGTATAACTCCTTGTTATACCATGGTCTGGGTGAATACTTGATTCTGATTGGCTGCAGGGTGTCTGTTAAAAAGTGTTGTAGGACTCCTATAAAAAAAGTTCCAGTCAAATAGCCTGATTGTTCTAAATTATTGCGCTGGCTCAAATGCTAGTTGGTAACCATGGCAACAGAAACTGTCTTGCTTACCTTACTTACTTACTTGCTTGCTACAGAGTGAAAGGTGGATAATATTTCTAAAAATGATTTAGGATAACTTACTTTTTTGATACACATTTAATGATCAGAGTCAATGGTGGATAATATTTCTTGCAATAAAAACGATTTAGGAAACTATCTGTGGACTTTGATTCTTTGAAACAAAATTTTGCATCATCCTCTGGACACACACAAGCGGTAAGAGGTGCACTTGCCCTCTGAAATGATACTTTGTATCACATAATATAACGTTAAGCAATCATCTCACTTCCCTCCACTGATTAGACCTACTGTAATATAACAGCTGCGGCTGACCGAGCTGCAGGTTCTGTGGCCAGAGCCGGTTACCTTGGCAACACGTCACAACGAGAGATATTATAGTCCACTTTCTTTCTTCTTTTGTAAGTGACCGTGGTATAAGCGGAGCTTCGCATTGGACGGTTCACGCCTCTGCGTCGTCCATTCATTTCTGATAATGGACACCTTGTCAGGCATTATCCCTTACATATTTTCTCTTTGGGATAAATAAAGTTGATCTTATCTTATCAAGTTAGATTGATTTGGCCTCTTATGTTTGTGCCGTATACAAGCTTGCAGGCTACTGCATCCATTCATTTGTCTGTTCATTTGTTGTGTACGGATTTGTCCTGCATTTATTTCAGTGTGCAGACATGTGGGGTGTATTGTAATGGACCTTGCAAACCAGTAAGGTTTGAGTCAGAAGAGTTGAACCATCCCACACAAAACGGACAGCCAAGTGTATAAAATTTATACTTTATTAATATTCCTAAAATTATCAATAAATTAGGGCGCAGGGTTATGGTGGCTATATAAGACACAGATGGGTAAGAAGCAGCCAGAGGGGAGAATTACAAATCAGGCTACAGAGTTCATCCCACACCTTAAAGAGCTAGATAGAAACTGGACTAGCATTAAACACACAGCACTCCGGTTTAAATCACAGCACATCACTGCACGTTTCAGTTACACAGCACACAATACACGCTGGAGCTACTGCCCGTATTAATCCCCTCAAGCTTACCATCCGCCTATTCCCCCAGTTCAGCCTACCGGCCCTCCCTGTGCAATTTAAAATGAATCAACAACACAAATAAACTGACATAAGGCACAGTTACAATAATAGGACACGGACACAAAACACAAATGAACACTTAACTCACTCATCAGCTTTGCTTGATGCGCCGTCCGACCCCCCAAGGGAACAGCACTTCATTGGGCGGCGTGAACAGACAGGACCCCACTCTGGAGCCAACAGCTGCAGCACCAATACGGATGTGCCACCGGCAACCGGCTTGTGAGAGGTGGCGACCCCAGACCTGGCTACCTAAAGGAGGCAACCAACCTCCCCTCCTCACCAGAATGGCTCCCCTGCCTTGCTTTCTTCACGTCGGCAGCCCTAACCAGCTGCGAATGCCCCTCCCAAGCCCCAAGGAGTGCCAGCCACCAGACTGATCAAAATGATCAAAAATTATGAATATTTAATAGCGTACACAACTCCTGAAACAATCTGAATTCAAAGTTGTGACCCTGATCACTGTGAATGCTGCGTGGTGTACCAAAACGACAAACCCATTGCTCAACCACCACCTTAGCAATGGTGTGGGCCTCTTGGTTAGGTATATGCCTCCGTCCATCTAGAAAAATAGTCCCCCACCACTAAGATGTATCTATTTTTATCAACAGTTTCAGGCAAAAGGACCCAAAATACCCGCTCGTGGGGCCTTGATGTAACAACTGATTGTAACGGGGCACGAGGAGGGGGGCCGTGCGCTTTACGTGAGGCACAATCCACACATTCCCTACACCATTGCTTCACATCTTTAAACCACCCAGGCCAATAAAACCCGTCTCTGACTTTCACCTGCAGTTTCTGTACTCCAAGGTGCCCTTCCATTACAGAGTCGTGTAGCTGAGCCAATACTTTAGGTACCAACGTGCGAGGCAAGACCACTTGCCCTTGTGAGGCAGCATCAGAGTTAGCAGGGGGCACCCTCACCAACCAGGAACCCTGAATTTCCAGCTGTGACCATACAGGGGCATACTTTTGCAGACCTGGTTCATCAGGTAGTGCCATACTTTGCCCGTTACCTTGCGCCTTCAATTTGACCAGCTGTTGTATCTCATGATCCTCTGCCTGAGCTGTGGCTATTTCATCGCTCTCGTCACTCTGGGCAGAACTGCCTGCTTGACCCACCTCACAAGCCGCATATATTCCTGGACTGGAAACAGGCTGTATGTCAGTTCGCCTCCCCAAATTTCTAACTGCCTGAGCCCCCTCCCTAAACCCGGGGAGCCTGGACATAGCGTCAGCATTGGCATGTAGCTTCCCAGACCTATGAACTATTCTATACTTGAAATTTGCCAGCTGCTCTATCCACCGCGCTATTTGACCTTCCACATCCTGAAAATTATGTAGCCACCGCAAAGAATTATGGTCGGTACGCAAGAGGAATTCTTTACCCAACAGGTAATGTTTAAACTGCTTGGTAAAAGTTACCATACATAGCAGCTCCTTTTTTGTTGTTGCATACTTGTGTTCCGACTTAGTCAATGCCTGACTAGTATATGCTACCACCCGTTCTAAGCCGCCTTCCTCTTGTGGCAACACTGCCCCAATGCCTGTATCACTTGCATCAGTGTCAAGTATGAAGGGTTTACTAGGGTCAGGATAGACTAACACCGGTGCAGACATCAACCCACGCTTCAGCCGTTCAAATGCACACTGACATGCCTCTGTCCACTTGAAGCGCCTCCCCTTCTCTGTCAACTGGTGCAGAGGCCGTGCTATTTCAGCAAAGCCCTGTACAAAGCGCCGATAGTAGGATGCTAGGCCCACAAAACTCCTCACTTCGGTCTGGTCCTTGGGGACTGGCCACTCCCGCACAGCCTCCACTTTAGCTAGATCTGCCCTAACCCCCTCTGCTGAAATGATGTGACCAAGATATTGTACCTGGGCAGAAAACAAATCACATTTTGAGGGCTTAACCTTTAAATTAGCCTGACGCAATTTTGACAACACCTCATCCAAGCGCAGCAGATGCTCTTCAAAGGAGCGGCTGAAGACAATAATATCGTCTAGATATACCAGACAAGTGTTCCACTTGAGCCTCTGAAATGTACTGGATGCATTACATAGCCCGAAGCTCAGAACATTAAACAAAAAGGCCCTGGCGCGTAATGAAGGCTGTCTTGTGTCTATCCTCGGGGTCAATCCCAACCTGCCAATAACCGCTAGCCAGATCAAGGGTCGAAAACCAGCAGGCATTGCACAGGCTATCTAGTGCATCGTCTATTCGTGGCAAAGGGTAAGCATCCTTCTTAGTCAGGTCATTTAGCTTATTGTAGTCTACACAGAAACGCAGACTGCCATCACGCTTCCGAACCAAAACAACCGGAGCAGCCCATGGACTACAAGAAGGGTGGATGATGCCATTATCCTGCATCTGTTTTACGTGTTCAGCCATCTCCTGTTGTAGGTGGAGAGGGATACGGCGAGGGCGCAATTTTACCAGGTTAGCGTCACCTGTGTCAATGCGATGTAATGCTTGATGGGTTCTACCAAGGTCTGACTGGCGCTAAAAACAGATTTATGGCGCAATAGCAATTTCGAAACAGCCCCAACCTCCACCAGACCCAGTCCTTTCTGATGGATGCTAAACTGTGACAAAAGTGTGTCAGTGGACCAGGACTGGTGGGATTCTGTCTGTCCACTAGGTCTCGCCTCCCCACAATTCTCAATTTCAATACCAGTATGAAAAGTGCCTACTTTTATGCCAGTTTTCAATATAAGCTCGTCACCTGTGACATTGATCACCCGAACGGGGAGAGCCCCTTGTTTAACCTGGCAAACTACACGGGCTACCATAACATCGCAGTGGTTGGACAAGGAAGTTCCAACATACCCTCCACCCCATCTCCAAAACCACTGGCAACTGTCCCAGATATGATGACTTTACTCCAGGGTGGAATTACAGTGTCAGACTGGAAACTTCAACTTGGGGTTGACCCTCCTCCTGAGGGACCAGCAAAGGTAGTGTCTTGCCGGCAAGTTCGCTCTTTAAAATCAAGCACGGCACCATATTTAGAGAGGATGTCAAAACCCAAGAGTATCTCTTTGGAAGAAATATCGGCGACTAAAAATTCTGCCACCAGAGCTAAAGAGTCAAATTGGCACACTGTCTGCCACTGCCCCCTTATTCTCATGTTTCCTCCATTAGCAGCCGACACCTCTCTATCGTACTCTGTGAGCTCCGAACCCCCCTTTGTTATGGTTGACCAAATTTGTTGAGGGATAATGGACCAATTAGCCCCACTATCTACTAACACCATACATTCCAACCCACCTACTTTGGCCACCAAATAGGCAGATCCGCCAACATCACTTGTAGAGGCCACACTTTGAGAAGGTGGGGGGGGGGGCATTTGGCCCTCTGTGCTCGCCCCCTCTAGTTTCCCTGTAAGTAAGGGCAGTTGCACCGTATGCGGCGGTCACATCCACATTCCCAACAACCACCCCCACGTCCACGACGGGCCCTAACAGGAGGGCCCACCACTTCTGGATTAGCCAAATTAGCAGATCCAGAGCTAACAGGGGCCATTTGTAATGTCTGAAAGGAGTGCTGCAAAGATTTGACTTCTTGACGTAGTCCCTCTACCACCCCCAGCAGAGCATCAATCCAGTCATCACTTTTCATTTTCTGTTCTGAAACCTCATGCTCTCTAACATCAGAGGAGGGAGCTTGAGTTTGTTCTAAACTTCTTAAAAGTTCCATTTCAGCAGCTAAATTGATGGCAAACTCGAGCGTATCAGGTTTAGCACTACGCAGGCTGATTTGGAAGTCCCCCGCAGCAAAGTGGGTGATAAAGTGGTCTCTGGCCAACAGATCACGGGTGTTGTCATCTGCTGTTGGGTAGGCTCTAGCCGCCAAGCGATGCAGCGCATTACCAAATTCACGGGCAGTTTCACTTGGGAGCCTCCTTCTGCCTGAAAAGGCCGCTCTACTCCAATCATCACTGTCAAAAGGCTCCAAACACCTTGTCATGGCAGCTTTTAATAAGGCATAATTACTTTTAGCTTCTGCAGGCATGCCACTGTAAATGTCACGTGCGCGACCCGACAGCAGCAAGGACATGAACTTGAGTTTGAGGGAATCATCCCAATTATTCACATCAGCGACCAAATCAAATTATTCAGCCCAATCAGACCACTGACGTCCCACCCCAGTAAATGTTTCTGGCATAAATACCGGACGGGGGGTTGGACAGAGGTCAGACGTGAGACTAGCCACCCCATTTGGTCTCGACGGGCCCTCTAGTGGGTTATTCTCCTCCACTGACATTCTGGTAAAGGTCTATCCCACCACTGCCACCAGTGTAATGGACCTTGCAAACCAGTAAGGTTTTAGTCAGAGGAGTTGAACCATCCCACACAAGACGGACAGCCAAGTGTATAAAATTTATACTTTATTAATATTCCTAAAATTATCAATAAATTAGGGCGCAGGGTTATGGTGGCTATATAAGACACAGATGGGTAAGAAGCAGCCAGAGGGGAGAATTACAAATCAGGCTACAGAGCTCATCCCACACCTTAAAGAGCTAGATAGAAACTAAATCACAGCATGCCACTGCACACTTCAGTTACACAGCACACAATACACGCTGGAGCTACTGCCTGTATTAAGTTTACCATCCGCCCATTCCCCCAATTCATCCTACCGGCCCCTTAGCCTGGTCTGGAGCAGGCTAGCTCCACAGAATAAATTTCCATGGTAATTTATCCCACAACATATCCCACTTTCCGCCATCCTGCTTTTGTGCAACCGGATCACGGATAAGTTGAGCCAGGATAACCAACATATCCCGGCTTAATCCCTTATCCTAGTTTTGTGCAACGGGCCCCAGGGCTTGGTGGCGTGACGTTCCATGGGTGTATATGTTGACATTTAATGGAATTTATTCTGTGGCCTAAGGCCGTTAAACTGTGAAGAGAATGTGTTATTTTTGTTGACTCTTGGTGCTACAATCCGTATATTAGTCTGTAGCTATGCTAATAAAGACTTACTCATTTGATCTTAGAAAATGGGCATGTAACCATTCACATTTCTCTTTTTGTGATGTGACATCTAATATTTTCTTGTCAGCTGGGTGGAGACAATCTGTGATCTATCATCAGAGCATCATAACAGAAACACAGCTATAAAGACAGAAAGACAATGGTGATCCAGTCTGTCAACTTCTTCACAGACATCAGAGTGAGTCTGCTGAATTATATCAATAAAGTTCAGTGGCTGTTTTGATTCCAGGCTTTAAAAAAAGTACCTCTTGTAAAATCCTCCCTGACATGCAGCGGCACCTTTGCTGAGAAGTCAGAAAAGTCATTTCAGCCTTTGCTGTTAAAATAGCTGAGCACTGCTCTGATAACACAGACATTTAAGCTGCATTGGCTGATGTTTTGTTCGTTGTTATTCACTCAGAAAGACATCAACACCGACATGAGCCTCTTTCTGGTGTATGAGAGAGTGAGATAGAATCGGTTCCTATGACAGACAGATAGAACAAGGGAGAAGCAGAGACAGAGATAAAATAGTGAGAACACACCAGAGGACCGAGCCAAAGAGCTGACTGCTCACTCGAGTCCACAGAATAGCCTAACCATCCCAAAGGAAACTGCAACATTTACATCAGCATTGTGTGTGTGTTTGTGTGTGTGTACTTCTGTGTTGAATTTTGAGCTTAGTGTCAATCCTCTGCTACATTGGGGATCCTGTTCAACAATATGACTACAGTCTGTACGTGTGGCAAACAAATGATCACACACATTCTGTCGCACACACAAACTGCTGTCAGTGATTAAACTTCCTGTTGTCAGATAGACTTAGCTGCTTGTATTTCTGACCATGCAGCATTGTGATGAACATTTTATCCCCTCAACCTTTATCAGCCCTGATGTGTATTTACATACATCTGATATCCTGATTGCTTTTTGTATTTATTTATAAATTAACAAACAAAACATCTCTTTTGAGCCCTGAACTTCCCTAATCAAATAAAACAAATACACAACAAGAAAACTAACCTAGGCTCCCAACTCATAAACAAGAGAAAAAAAGAGAATGAAACAAAAAGGGCTTGCTACTGCACCATTGAGTCACACCAGATTTACAATAAGCAGGACTGCTGGTTCATTGTCTTTAGAGTGGGAAAGGAGAGGAGGGGCCGATTGCTGTCAGCTGGAGTTTAAATAGCTTCTGCTGATTGGCTGTCCAATCTGCTGACTTCAGTCAGATTCAAACCCTCCAATCCCAGGACTCCACCTGCAATTCCACACATTCACTGAAGAGGAGGAGAGAGAGAACTAAGATGAACAAAACACACACACCACAAACCACATGACCCAGAGTCATAACACAAGTATGGATTTCAAAGAGTACTTTGTTTCTTCAGTTTCTCTTTCAGCATAAATATGTCTGGAATGATTTGAGTCTGGATTCAACCAATACAAAGTGCATCAGTGAAAATGCACCTCAAAATACATACTTATTGAACGAATTCATATATTTGGATCCAGTCAATTTTGGGCCACCAAAGATATGTCAGAAAGTAAAATGGCAATCTTCTAGCTAGATTAGTTAGATAAAATTCTAACTAATGTTAATTATATAAAGATGTCCTCCGGGTTTTAAAGGTGTTATAAGTGTGGGGAGGGGGGGAAATTAATTAAATGAGTGAATTAACTAAGTAATAGAAACTAAAGCTAATCGATAGGGCATAGGCTGTTAATTTGCCTCAGAGAATAAAAATATAGGTGTATTCATTCATCTGTGATGAGCATATCATCCAAGTTGTCAGAATTCAAGCAGACAGTGTGATGTAGAACATTCGATGTAGCTCATACAACATTTCATAATCTAAAGATTGGAGACTCCGTAGGAGTACTCCATATTCCTGTTAGGTGGAGCGGTAAATTTCAATGTTAGTGGTTTGGATAAGTGAAGTCAAAGTGGCTTCCAACAGTTTTACATTAGTGAGCATTTGCTGAGGACAGATCAGTGAATTATTATGGGAGCAGTGAGCAACACAGTCCTTTGTAGTGGTGGAAGTTTCAAATCATCTCCTCACTCTGGTCTGTCTGTCTCATGGTCACAACAGGCTAGGGCCTGTCCCAGCATGCACTGGGTAACTGTGAACAGGTCACCAGTCCAACACAAGACAAACAGATAAAGAAATCAAAACACTTTTCCACCTACCCCAAAAGAAAGACCCCAGTTACTACGCTTCTGCCATCCTTGAGCCACATTAACTTCATTCAAAATTCCAATAAATCACCAGTAAACTTATGAGAATTAAGCATCTTTACTTGGAGTTTAAAGCTTGTCCGTGCTGTGGAACCCATTCATCGAGATGATAAGTCCAAGGTCTGAACCACTGACAGTGAAGCAAATGTGGAAGTGCACCAAATATTAGTGAGGTTAAACTTTGATCTTTTCACATGAGCCCTTACACTTTCACAGCAAATATGACTGATGGACACTGGTGTTTACTGGATTCACTCAAGAGAGGCATAAGTTACCAACTCATACAATATTTTCAATTTATTTGCTAACTAGACTGAGTGGATAGGAATTCATTAAGCAGAGCATTTCCCTGATCTATCAGAGGGAAGCATAAGCAATTTAGCTAAGGTTCTTTATTCCTCTACTGGGACACAAATCTCCCAAATTAGAGCTAATTAAAGATAAGTAACAAACACTGACCGGTGTGGCAGCTTGGTGATGGTCCAGTACTGAAGAGATGGATCCTAACACATGAATACTGTTTATGTGTTAGGATCCATGTCAGGACTTTTTCCAGTCAGGGATAAAACAGATTTCTTGCCTGTGGTGTAATGTTGCTGAGATAGTGTATTTAAAACTTTCTCTCCATGCTCTGTTAGACCAAAAGCTAGAATCTGTGTTTTGTACTCATGATGTTGGAGGAAACATTTGGGGTCATCTATGCATTTATATTAGAGAAGAATGTAGTTGAAGCACTGAACAGCAGCTTTAGTTCACAATGCAGAGCTGCAGTCTGACAGCACAGCACAAGAAAAAAATCACTTTAGAAATCATTGTAGTAAAATAGACTTGAAGTACAAGTTTATAGTGTTAACATGTTATATTGCCTGTAAAGTTTGGAAATGATTTGGCTTTGTGTCAGATACTCTGGTCGGCTGCCTTGCAGATTGAGCAGCTCCACAGCCAAAAAGATCCATTACAAATTTTAGTGAGTCTGTTGTAGTATTATTGAGACTGCTGGGACATAAGTAGCGCTTTTACCCAAACACACAAAGGGCAGTGATTCACCATGGAAGGTGCTGGCCTGATCATTAGGAGTTCATGGGTTCAGGGGTTCATGGTCTTGCCCAGGGGCAATTCAACATGTGGACAGGAGGAGCTGGGGACTGAATGGCTAACACTGTGATCAGTGGATGACCCATTCAACTTTCTGAGTTACAGCCATCCATCCATCCATCAGGGTCGCAGGGGACCGGAGCCTATCTCGGCTGTCAACGGGCGGGAGGCGGGGTACACCCTGGACCGGTCGCCAGCCGATCGCAGGGCACAAGCACACAACCATTCACACTCACACTCACACCTAGGGGCAATTTAGAGTCACCAATCAACCTAATGAGCATGTTTTTCGTCTGTGGGAGGAAGCCGGAGTGCCCGGAGAGAACCCACGCATGCAAGGGAAGAACATGCAAACTTCACACAGAAAGGCCCGACCCGGGAATCGAACCTGCGACCTTCTTGCTGTGAGGCACGCGTACTACCTGCTGCGTCACCGTGCAGCCCTGAGTCACAGCCTCCACAGAAAAATGAACTTTGCTGCAGAACATACAGATCATATAGTCTGCATCTTTGAGATATCTACAGGTACATAGTATTCCTTTGTTCTTCTTACTGTCCATTGACTTTTTCATTTTTCATCAATATTGAGGACGCGAATTAACACAATGTACAAGAGCAATAAAATTGCACAATGTCTTAAGAGGTAAATAGCCAAAAAATGTACATTAGATGTCACAGTTTTGATCCCTCAGATCCTACTGACCCAGTGCACATCACAGAACTTTGATGTTATGGTTGGATGGATGGATGGATGGATGGATGGATGGATGGATGGATGGATGGATGGATGGATGGATGGAATGCCATACATTTGGTGCCGTGGTGCCATAAGCTAAACCCAACTGCCTTTGGTGGTAGTGTGACTTTCCCTCTAGTGACATCAGCAGGCCAAAAGTTTCATTTATTTTGTTAAATACATCTTCAAGATCAATGTGTATCCTGCTTACTTTGGAGACTCCCTGACTTTTCCTCCAGCAGCTCAAGGAGTTTGGCATTTGTGGTTTTAAATGATGTTATAATGGATCGTTGCCACAAAATTTGGTAAACCGTGGTTAAATATTATTGTCCCTCAGTTTCTTCCCCTAGCACTATCTTCATGTCAAAATTCTTTCTTCTACAAATACTACTTAATTCTTTGTTGTATGACCAAATACCTGCAAACTAATGGCATGCCCATCCCCTCACCAGCACTTTGCATTTAGTGTTTATAATGCTAACATGCTATGATGCATAATTAATATGGTTATCATGGGAGAGATAACACCCCTTTAAACAAAATATTGGCAGTATGTAAGCATGATGGATGTGCTTGGCATGCTGAAAGTTGTATTTAGCTCACAGCACTGCTGTGCAGTCTCACAGAGTTATGCAGTTATTGTTATTGCTGTGATAAGATGCCTCCCATCATGTTCCTCAGTACAGAGTACTGAGTCCAAAGAGAGAGAGAAAGAATTATTGGTATATGTATCCATAATATATCTAAAAAAAAAAAAAAAAAGCAGTTCATTACAGTGTTGCTAAAGGTGGACTATACCGTAGCTCGATATTATATAAGAACAACTTTTTGAAGACAGGCACATCTTATAACATTTATCTAATAAAAAACCACCGTATCTGTTAAGGAACATTGTGCTTTGAAAAGTAAATCTCATTTCAGATGCGACATATGTCAACCCCAGGTTTTCTTGTCCACCAATGAAAATGTACCGATGAAAATGTGTGTCACAACACATTTTCATTAAAAGTGTTACTCTCAAGTATAAATCACAGTTTGGACTTTTAAACTGTTCCAACGGCCCATTTTGGCCCAATGACCTCTTATGTCACTCTATGACGGATGCTGTCATTTAAATTAGCAATTACCTGTAAATCAATGGCATAATCAATCTTGTTCATTTCAAAACACCTATTATGTTGATCAAGGGTTTGTGTTATCTGTCCTGATTGGCTGGATGTGTGATTAATGTAATGTGATTTTCAGAATGTGAGACAAATTAGTTTTGATCAGTGGTGTAAGTGGTGTCAGGGTCTGTCTCATCAAGGCTGTTCACAGCTGTTTGTCTTAATTGTTAGAGCTGTTGGCATCTCATAAACTGCTTTTAACATTGTTGATCTCTCTCTCCATTTTGCCATCAACATCTCCCTTCCTGCTTCACCTTTCCCCCAGTTCTTTTGAATTCTTTTGAATTGTTATTTACCCCAGTGGCAATCACATGGAAAATAAACACAATCATTCAGAAGAAAATTCATAAATCGAATGATCTTAGTCGTACTGCTGCCTACTCAGTTACCCATCTTGTCTTGTTTTCCTTACACACTGCCAGCATACTCTGACAGTGTGAAAAAAACATGAGCTTTGACATATGGTGACATTTTCTTCACATGGGATGCATGCATGATGCTGCCATTTATACCATTAATTATGGAAGCACATGCTAAAAAGTGTAAGAATGAACATGTATTGTGAGATGGAATCATATAAACTGGAATTACGTCAGTAGTTTGCTAAAGCATTCATCATAACTTTAGATGATGATAACCTGTCAATCTTTTCTTTACAGCTTGTTCAACTGCCCATAACTGACTCTATTTGTAGATGTGTTATGTTTTTGGTCAAATCACTTATCAGTTATTTAATTACTTTGTCCACACTCATGGTTGAATGCCACCAATCATGGGTATGTTGTCATTAGAACCATGTAGTGCAGACCTACTAAAGATATCAGTCAGGAATTTAATAGATTTTTAGTCAAAGCTCCAAAAGGTACCACATCATATAATCTACAAATATTTTAACAAGAAAAATGTGCTGCATTGTTATGCACTGTTATGTCAAAACCTAGTAGGTGACCTGGAACTCCTCCCTCCAGCAACCCTTGATTTCTAGCACTTGGAAAATGTGGTACCAATCAACCAAACAGTGGCAAGTCATATTTCAACACAAATACACATGCTGTGTTGTACTTGATCAACAAAAGTACACACACAAACTCACAAAGCACATGCTCGCCCACATGTGCACACAGGTAATATTTTTCTCGCAGCTCCCTCTGGATCACACACACACTACTTGTTGCTAGGTATGTTGTCAGGCTGTCATGTTGGATTTATCAGGAACACACTCAGTCAAGCAGTTCTCAGAATATGTGCAGGGAATAGTGTCGAAATATTGATTCCCTCCATGTAATATAAAATTTATTACAGGGATGATCTTCAATCCAAATATTGACTCCAGCAGCAAGCTTCTAAAATTACTGCAGGGACAGCTTTCAGTCCAATTAGAGTGCGGCAATGGCAAAGCAGAGTCCAGATCTTGACATCAGGACAAAGCATGCAAGAGGACTGACTTGGTAGAAAGAAATTAAGTAGGTGGTACCATCAGTTTCAGTGACAACAATGAAAATATGTTAAAAAAAGGAGAGGAAAAAGTTGAAAGACTGTAAGCAAAATATCGATTTGAATTTCTTCTACAGAAAGCAGTTTGCACTCACTGTATGGATATTCTCTTTTCCCCAGCTGATATTGGAATATTTCAGGCTGAATAAGAGCATTTACAGCACAGAGTGACAGGAGAGATGGAAGAGCTGGAGCTGAACCCATAACATTACAGGTTTATGATTTGTCGATTACCCACCAGGATATGATTTTTAAATGGCATTTCTGTATTGGTTTCAATGCAGAATGTCATGAAATATGATTTTAAGATGGGTTTTAATAATGCAGCCCTTATTAAATTCCAGCAGTCATTTATCTGTTGAAGTGCACTGGTAAAAATGTGGACAGTAGAATTTCAAATCAGAGAAATGAGAGGCAGACTGACGTTAAGCTCTCCAGCGTTTTTGTCCTGCTGCTCCACAGCATGTACAAACTTGTCCTTTCAAGTGATGTACTTAAATTTAATTTTGAGGTACTTGAGTATTTACATTTGATTTGTACTTTTAACTTCACTGCATCAGTTACTAGTTGCTTTGCAGATTAAAATTTCACATAAAACATATAGTAAGCATGTGAAATACATCACAGTGTCAAAAAACACATCATGTTTCAAATGTCCATGACTTGTTGCTTCCACCACAGACAACCTTCCCCTCTACACCTCTCACATGGTTTCATTTCAATTGCAGCTCAAATTATATGCCACAAAAATATATAAAATAAATAAATAAAAAACTGAAAATGCATATCTGTAGCAGAGTTGTTCTGCTTTCTTCTCCTTTTACTCATACCCTCAGATTTATCGTGCAATCCTTGGAGGGGACCGAGCCCTTGGTTTGGAATCACCAAACAAACAGTGTTTAAAGTCAAGCTTTACCCTTTTCACATTTGACAAGAGTAAAAAACCCTAAAATGTTATTCTTTTGCCCTGAAATGTGATCATTTTTCATAATGTGACCCCAAATCACAAAATCTAAATACAACAATTGTTTTTTTTTTTTATTTTTTTATTTTTTTTAATACATTGACAGTTGGAACTCCAAGGGGGGAATATAGACACTTGGTATGACAGTATGTAAGGGCTAAAACTAGCCCCACCTCAACAGCTACAAAAATAAAGAGCACATTGATGCATCAGTTTTTACGGAAGCCGTAAAAGCCCATGGATCAACATAATTTTTTCGCTCCGTTTTCCGTGATAAGAAGATAATATTCCACCGTTTCATCATTAGAACGACATAATCCACCGTTTTATCGTTATAACAAGTTAATTTTCCGGTGAGGTGGGATGTCAAACCAACCCACCAAAAGTACAAACAAACACATAAACATGCTTAACTTACCTAGTGTGCAGCTGCAGGAGAGCACGTCCAGGCCTGGCTTCAGTCGGTGGTGTTCAGGGCAGCAGAGCACCGTCCGGATGGAGGGTTGGTTTGACATCCTACCTCAATGGAAAATTAACTCGATATAACGATAAAACGGTGGAATATTATGTCGTTATCACAATAAAACGGTGGAATATTATGTCGTTATCACAATAAAACGGTGGAATATTATGTCGTTATCACAATAAAACGGTGGAATATTATCCCGTTATAACGATAAAATGGTGGAATATTATGTCGTTATAACGATAAAACTGTGAAATATTATCTTGTTATCGCAGTAAAGCGAAAAAATATGTTGATCCATGGCCTTTCAGGGCTTCCGTAAGTTTTAACAACTGAAAAATGATAGGACAATTTTCCAAAGTAACCTCTAGTACATTTTGTTGATTATATTTCTGTTCTTTTACATCAATGTGATTTCAAATGAAGTTTTTTTTGTCATTTATTTAAATGTGGCTTTAATACTGGGCTGTTACTTGAGTGCAACAATGTAAAAATCTTTTTTAAATTGTTATATCGCTACTTTTTCTGTAGTAAAGGATGTAGGCACTTTTCCACAACTGCTGGACAGGCCAAACAAAGCTAAAAATGGTGTTGGTTTGGTTTCAATCTAAGAGAAAAGAAAGAAAAAAAGTGAAAAACAATGAATAGACAGCATGTGAGAATATAAACAGAATAGTATATCAACCAAGCAAGTAAAACGTTATGAGATGTGTTACTGTGCTACCCATAATAATGGTAGTATGACAAAAGAATAAGAAATGGTGTATAAACTGTCGCAAACCTGACAAAAGGCAGAAAATGTATTTGCATATTTATTAAAAAGGAGCACTTTCCTTTACAAGGATATTATAACTACTTATAAACTACTATAAATAAATAGTATAAATAATAGTATAAATAAATACTTATAAATACTTTTTTTTTTTTTTTTTTCCCGTGGAGCAATGAAGAGGCATAAAGTGCCAACAAGCTTCACCAATTCGATTCTGGATGAGTCTCTGTGAAGACTGAAAGGTGAAACCCAGGGCAAAAAAGAAAAAAATAAATAAATAAAGCATTTGCTTCTCATAAAGGTTATGAGCCTACAATTGTTACTGTGCCCTCAGTGATGATTTATGCTCCTAGATGAGCAAATCATCATTTTCATCAACTCAGATCACGGCTTGTCTGGATTATGACATCCTGGCAGTAAAAAAAGCAGTTAAGATTTATTGAGTAAATTAAAGTTAAACTGTAAAAGTGGGGGGACAAAATAGGATTTTTAAAGGGAAGGGAATCATTTCTCCTCAGTGGAAATGATGCCCTTGGCCACATAAGTTCATCACAGTCAGTTATCACTTTAATATTAATCTTACTTTAATTATCAATAAGCATTACATCTTTGTGGTTCAATCAACATGTCTAAAACTGTTTAAACAAAAACTCTAATTTATAATACTCATAAAGGTAGAATTCACTGCAGGACAGTCTTGGATTGCATTAGTAAAGGTGTACCTAATAAATGTGATGTGTATGCAGAGACTGGATGTTTCTGGTAAGAGGTCATTCAGACACAGCATACTTGCACACTTTAGATCAGAACAGAACATGCCATCATACCTTATCTTAGTGGGCAGATTGGACTCTGCACATCTTATAGTGCCTTAGCCCCAATGGCACTGTCTCACCTACTGTGTGGAGACACTCAAAGATTCAGATTAAAAAAAAAAAAAAAAAAAACTTTCTTGAGGAAATTGCTTTGTTGCAGTTCAAACTGTTCAACACAGTTCGAAAGCAGGATGAAACACGTGGCAAATGTGTATGGGCAATGGGTAATGCAAATTTACAAATGGTAAATAAAACCACAATAATTAAGAGTAAAGATAAAAAATACAGAACATTGTAAAAAATAGTGCTGACAATAGTAATACAAGGTAAGAGTTCCCCTTCAGCAGAATGTGCAGGAGTTATGTAGTTGAATGGTCCTTGGAGTTCCATGGAGCACATGGTCCCTCCCTGGCTAAATGTGCTTCTTTGGCTGACAAGAACGCCATGTCGAGGGTGGGAGACATTGTCCATGATGGAGATGAGTTTTGACAACATCCTCCTATCTGCAACTACATGCAGAGAGTCCAGCTCCACACCCAGGACAGAGCCAGCCTTCTGAGTCAGTTTGTCGAGTCAGTTTGTCCAGCCACCCTCAGGCTCCTGCCCCAGCAGACCACAGCATGAAAGCATAGAAAATGGTTCTGGCCACCACAGATTCATAAAACATAGAATGTTGAAAATAAGCCTCCTCTGGCCTGTCTTGTAGAGAGCTGCAGAGTTCCTGGTCCAGTCCAGTTTGCTGTCCAGGAAGACACCCAGGTACTTGTACTCTTGTACAGTCTCCGCCATCTCTCCCATAATGGAAATTGGAGTAGTAGGTGTCCTGGATCCATCAGATCCACCAAACCAGCTCCCTTGTTGATGCTGAGCTGCGGGTAGTTCATCTCAGACCAGTCTCCTGTGGAGACCAAGTACTGCTCACCACTGTGTCTGACACAGAGTCCAGACAGTAAGTCCATAATCCATGACACCAGAAGAACATCCACCTGCATTGCAGTCATCTTCTTCCACAGCAGTCCTGACTGGATGGTGTCAAAGCCGCTGGTAATATCAAAGAACATGATTCTGGTCTAGTAAAAGTTTTGATGTGATGTCAAAGAAGGAAGTATCGTGTTGCAGAGATATCTAGTGAAGTCAGCATTCTAATCAGTTAGCCTATGACTGGTTCTCCCAAACAGTGTTTTCTGCCCTTCAGTCTCAGGGGGGCAGTAACAGGCACATTCCAGCTTGGCTCAACAGAATGAGGTGAAGAGGACGACACACTATAAACCTTGGACAAGTGACACAAGATGGGATTTATACTTTATATGAAGTGATTTCAAACAGTTTTGTTCTTTTCTTTTTTCAGTTTTGCAAGGGAGAAGCCTTCAAAGATGTGGACTTAGTGATGGCTTTGGCAAATGTATGCCTAGTTAACCTTCCCACCTCCACTAAAAAGTGGAGCACAGCCACTTCCCTGAGCTTTTCTGTTGCACCATCTGGGACTCTCTCTCTCTCTCTCTCTCTCTCTCTCTCTCTCTCTCTCTCTCTCTCTGTGCTCCAGAAAGTTTGTTTCTGGCTGGACACTCATGCCTTCAGCCCTCCGGTCACTGTATGCATCGGGTCCTAGTTGCCTCCAATAGATTGAGATTTGTGAACAATTTGGAACATTTTATGGACCTCACTGAGGATACTGACTGACTAGCAAACTTTCCAATGTTTGAGTCCTTTTTGCCAATACTCTCAAATGGTGCTGGAATGCATATATCTCTCCACACCCAAAGCTTCTGGAGGGACAGCCATGTGGCAGATCTGAAAGCATGTTCACCCACAACTTCTTTATTGCACCTCACTCACAACTTGCCAAATACCTCATGCTGATTTCTTATACACAACCATCTGTCAGGCCAGATATCAGCCAGTCTGAACCCTCAATCAAGCCATTATCCACCATTGTCTGTCCATGCATCTTGTCCACCATTAGTATCCACTCTAAACCAATCCATCTATTTCAGCAATCATGCTGTTTAGCTGTCTCAGTGAAAGGCCATATTCTTAATAGGGCCTCATTTGGCACTAATGACTCTCCACTAATTTATTAATGTGTGTACAGAACTTGGCTGGCTTGTATTTATGAAATCCATTTTATATTTTAGTATTAAAAAATCTCATCTGCTGTCCTTAAATGCATTACTTAATTTATGTCTGCGCCACTTAACTTATTTAGTGATGCACGTGTCCAGGACAGATAAACATAAACTTTAAATGTACTCAGTCATTATTAACAGGGGTTTGGTGTATGTGTATAGTTTGCATTTTTTTGAGTGGGTATGTGCTACCGTGTGTGTGTGTGTGTGTGTGTGTGTGTGTGTGTGTGTGTGTGTGTGTGTGTGTGTGTGTGTGTGTGTGTCTCATTGAGCTTTAAAAATCAGAAAGGGTGTAATGCTGGAGAATGAAGAACAATTTCATTTATGTTTCCATTTTATGCTTAAAGCAGTTTTATAGCAAGAATAAAGTAAGAATTATTGGATTGGCAGTGACTGTGATTTTGTTGTTGCTGTGGGTGTACTAACTGGAAAAAAAAGAGTTTAATTTGAATTAAATGTGAGGAGAAGTAGTTAGTAATTGCAAGTAATTGCAGATGTAAGTAGCTGTGAGTGGTAAATAATAGTGATTATATGTATAGTTTGTGGTCAGGTGTCACACAGACACACTGCTGTAAGGACAAAGTGCGACACTGATTAGAGTCTATTAGCCAGTAATGTTAATACAGTTTTGTGTCATGACCTTGTAGGACCAACACGTCAAATACAGCAGCTGGGTCAGTGGTCTGACGCTTCAAATTGTGATGCTGCAGTTTCAACTCTAGCATCATTTCAGGAGGTGCCCCTCGAGCAGAATGGTGTTATGTGACTTCAAGGTCAGGTGATGTCGTATTAAGAGTGAGAAGAGTCTGCATATAGACGAGGGTGAGGTGCTTGGATAGGTCAAACACAGGAGGCCAGGGTTTGTGCCCCACCTGAAACCAAATGTGAACGTTGATTCCTTTAAAATGTAATAAAAGTGAAAATAATGTACTTAATTTAACCCAAACCATGATCTTTTCCAATATTTGATCAAGTTGTTTTGGTGCTTGAACTTAAACTGTGACTGTTTCACAATGTTACCCATGTGTTTATGGTTCTCAGTAACCTTATTTTGACAGTCTAACTGGATTTTGCATATTTATTTTTGCTAACTTGACTGCAGAGCCCTGCACATGCAAACAGATTATGGTCATTATCAGTCTGTAGGTAGTGTACACTTCTCTCTTGTTCAACCATTGTGGCTAACTGTACTAAATAGATTTTTTTTTTCTTTTTTCATTTATGCTGTACAATGGTATTTCGTGACTCATGTTCCAAAAAAATGAATCATTGCTCCAAAGTAGACCAAGGTCTTTAGTTCCACTGAACAATCTCTTTCTTCGATCAAGACATAAAAGACAATATTAATATTATATTAATATTAATTATTATTATTTTTTAATTACATTCAACTCAGGTAACTGACAAAATATGAATGGTATTTTTTAACAAATCATTAGTGGGGTGACTTGAAAATAGACTTTTATCAAAAGATCTGTATTGGCACAAAACTGGGGACAATTTGATGTATAATTTTTGCACAAAAATGGCATGAACCTTAGTGCTTTGTTTTTGAGAGTCATTGCATGTTGTGTATTTATGAAGGTTTTATACAACAGAAGAGGTCTTATACTGCTAAGCCCGTCCTAATTATTCCTTGTGGATGTTCACTTTTGTATCCACCATGCTGGTTGGAGGTTCCTGTTCCAAATGCACTTGCTAACTCAGAAACATCAATGGATAATCATGCTACTCATTGAGCACTTATTTATTTTCCTCATTCAACTTCCCGTGGGATAGTTCCACTTGATATCTTAGTGCAAGTGTTAGTTAACTTGTGACATTTCATCGCTGCCTATACGACTCGTTTGACCCCTTTGGTGTTCTGAACCTGGCTTCTTTAGGTTGCTTTGAGCTGCTCCTCTTAGAGTTTCATATTTTGCCTCCATTAGAACACCACTAGATATCCCAGCATGCAAAGCTACAAATCCCTGAGCTGAATCTCAGCAGGGGGTGTGCTGAAGTCAGTGTAAGGGCTCTTCAGCAATTCTGAAGAGAAAGTTCTGCAACATTAACTACAAATATTTTAAGCACAAGGCAGTTAGTGGCAACATGTAGAGTTTTAACCTGCAACATTGGTTTTGAAGATTCAACTTAGAGGGTTACCCTACATGTAACCCTCCAAGAAGACCTTTTTCTCTCCAGACTTTTAATATGCCATAACAGAGACAACTAAGTAGCCTTTTGCCAAGTGTCAGAAAAGATAATATAAAACTAATTCAAGTGAACTAAGAAAACATATGTCATGTGCATCAATACCAACTGAGCGTCTGGTGTCCACATATAGGTTTCGGAACTTTTCCTTATGGGCAAATGTTCACATAATTTTCAGAACTGAACTCTGGCTTATGTACCTGCAACCAAAACTAAACCAGAAACATCCCTTCCTGTTTGCCAGAGGAGGTTTTTTTTTTTTTTTTTTTTCACAGGAAAGATCTGTTTTGAACAGCGAAGCAAAAAAATTCTGATTCTAAATTTTCAATTATTAGGACCTTTTATTTCTTCTCATTTATATCAACAGGGGATGACGCTATTGCCAATAAAATGTCACAGACATGGCTTAATGTTCGCAGGATGCACTGAAAATAATGAAGCTAACAGGTGACACATCACCTGTACATTGCATGTAGCAAAGCTTTTCCTTTTGTCCTCTCCCATAGGGGCACTGAGTCAAGTGAGAGATGTGTGAAGTTCATCTGGAGAGCAAGAGAAGCTCCATTTCTCCCTTCAGGTTTCAGTTGACGGGGCTTTCAATAAAGTGCTGGGATTACATGGCAACAGTAGAAGAAGACAGCAGTACTTCAAGTGGAACCAGGGGTATCCTGTAGATGTGTGTGCTCTCACTGTCAACAATCAGTCTGCCAACAGAGAATCCTCTGTGTGTGTTCAGCAGTCTCTTAACACTGAGCACTTTAAATTGAAAAAAGAAGCATTGAATTGTGGCTTTCCGTCTATCCTGTCTTCCCCCCATCCCTCACCCTCACACTTCTGTCTCCTCTAATTTGCAGGGAATCTAAGCAGCATACAAATATAGCTCCTGACAAAGCATCTTGTTTTCTCGTTCCCTCTGCTTTTGCGCTGTCGCTTTCTTCTTGTGTTGTTTCTTCTTTTCATTTTTCTACTTTAATCTGCATTGTTGTTGCAGCGATGGTGTGTGCCGAGTTACATCAATTTCTGCTGCTCTCGGTCGCGTTCTCGCTCCTCTTGCTCTGTCTCTTGTTCTCAAACTCATAGTGCCACCCAGTGGTGAGGAAGGAAAAAATGACATGAAATGAATCAGCAGAATTTATTTATTTAAATCAAATCAATAGGTTGATAGGATTTCATAGGAGTAGACATCTGTTCTTCTACTGGAGCGCCATAGGCAATATCTATATCTTCAATATTGACATTAGTGTACTCAGTCTCCACGAAATGACAGCAATCATTCATTCATTCATAATATCTTTCACCATCTTTCTACAATAAAGCAAATAGTTTTGAGTTTTGATGTCACATTTACACAATAGCTGTCAGAATGTAATTAAAATAGCAGTGCTATATATATAGCATGTATATTATATATATTATATATGTAATTAAATACTAATCAACAAATAGAGCAGGGGTCAAGAACATCTGGCGTCTGGGCCATATGCAGCCCGTGAAGCAATTCAAAAACAAACAAAACAAAAAGCAAGCTAATTTTTTTAAAAAAAGCAAATCACAAAAAATCTTGAGTCAGAAATAACTTTTTTCCTGCAATAAAAGAATAAGCATAAAATAGTATGAAGCCGAAGGATTGCCTTGTTTAGTAGCTGTGGATCAGGAGGTACAGCAGTTATCAACTTATCAGAAGGTCAGTGGTTCGATCACTGGCCCTTGCAGTCACACTAAATCTCAAATTGATCCTGATGCTGTGCCATGCATGTGAATGGTTATTGCTCATTATGAGCAGGTGGCACCTTGTCACCAGTGTTTGAATGAATAGGTGAATGTGCACTCATGTTGTAAAGAGCTAAATAAATAATGGTAAATATATAATATCAATATTATACTATTTGTGGCCACTGTGGATCTGCTAGCACTGGACATAGTAAAGTTTGTTTTGAAGTTTGTCTTGAAGTATTGATGGGAATGGAGGGAAAATCTGTTGGGGAAGTCAGCGACTTGTGTCAGTCAGTGTGAAGTCAGTGACGTCTTCATTGTGGATATTATGAAGTACCTCTCAGAGCTGAAGGTCAAGCTGACTGACTGACCCAAAGTTGGAAAACCACCTGTGAATGGTGTGGTCATCACTATCATCGGACATCAGACGCCTCGCCGAAAAGAAGCAGTTCCAGTGTGACAGAGTGTTCAACAATTTATTAATGCCCTTGAAGGATGTTATAAAAATTGAACTGGCATTTGATAGAAAAAGGCTCCCCACCCTTGATATAGAGGTTCACAGTGAAGAACTGCCTTGATTACAGAAATTCTCCTTTATATCTGTTATTCTTTGCAACAGTCAGATGTTTCATTTACTTTAACAGCATCACAACAGTAGAAGCAAAGCTTGGTGAAAGGTGTGGTGTCAGTAATGTAAGACAAACCTTGTTGTTTTACTTCTATTATTTTATTACAATTATTTTCTTTTTAGCTGGACTGCAGCAAAGTGGGGCCCAACCCTATAAATGGGCAAGTTTGTGACTTACTAAGTGAGTGAGTGAGGTTACATCATTGGTTGATCAAGTGTTGGCGTTTCCCCATCGGCTGATATTCTGTAAGTATAAGTGTGGGCCTCTAAGGCTATTGCCGGTGGGTTCATCCCTCACTTACCCAGCACTGAAGACTTTCAGTCTATGGCCACTTACTCCCCACCTTGGGTCCCACCTCGGTCTCACTTTGTGTGTCAATTGAGCTGAGACCAGACTGTTGACATAGTTAAAAGAATCTGCCACCACAGCTTTGATGGCTGCACTTACACTCAAAGAATCTGGGGGCCCAGTATATAGCTAGCATTCTATTTCACATATGTTTCTCCCTCTAAGGCTATCTACGCGGGCAAAACAGGATGCGGTCCACACAGTGTGTCCGTCTGCTACCCTTGAGCGCAAACAGACACCCACTTCACAAGAAATGAATAACCAGTCCATACTCCTATCAGTGTGTCACTGCAGTAGCACATAGCAGTACATCATATGTGCACACAGATGGCACAGAGACAGCACATACCTCTCATTCACCATGCCGGAATGAAACTGGAAAACAATATCAATCCTACTGCTGTGAGAAACAGAGACAGTGATTACACACTGTAACAATCACGCAGAGAGCAGAGTAGGAGAGAAAACAGCTCTCCAAATGGCCTGAGTTATGAGGGAGAACGCATAGTTTAAGCACCCCAAATAACAGTCTGACAAAACACTCAATGCAGAGTGAGTCATAGAGAAAGAAAGAGATCCCACAGATAGAAACAAATGAATAAGCAGAGGGACTTAATAGATAATCAGAGTAGTTATAATTATAATAAGCTCTGTTTCAAATCAAACACTTTATAAAGTGACTGGAAAGTGTTGTTGATGTTGTCTCAAACGTAGCTTAACCATGTAATGTGATAAGAATTTCTATTTACCACCACAGAAAATTGCAGATTTTCTTCAATATCCAGAAATTCCCATCATTGACACAGTCCTGTCATATACTAGATTTCTACTTAGTCTTGTTATGATAAGAGTTTACATAATTACACCCACAACTGTAACAAAATGATTAATCTAGGGTCATGAACACATAAAGGAAACTGTCATGATCCGGTCTGTCTAGTTTTGTTATTTCCTGTTTTATTTTGAAGGTTTTCCTTGTGTCAAATTTTGCTTTACTTCCTGTGTTTTCCCACCTCTGTAACTACATGATTGTTTTCACCTGTGTCTGATTAGTCCTCCATGCCCAGCGTCCTGTATTTCCCTCAGTCTTTGTCAGGTCGTCTTCATTCCTTCTGCCATCATGCATTCCTGTCAGTGTGAGTTTTACCCCTGTGATTCAGTGATTTTGGACTCAGCTTTAGTTTCCTTGGACTTCATTATACTGAGACTCCCTTGGTTTGGAAATTACCTGGCAATTTTTCTCAAGGATTTCAGTAACAACGCCAGGGGATCTGATTCCTCTAGTTGCTCCAATTCTTGCCCTTGCAAAAGATCCATTAGTCCTCCTTAAATCCAGAGCCAGCATCAGTGAGCCACCAGCCTGTTAGCCACTTGTGAACTCAAGCTTGGGTTCCCTGCCACTGGTCGTTGTTGCTGAGAACCCTCACAGGTGTTATGTTTCAGTCTAGGGGAACCTTTGACATAACAGATGCGCTCCCCCCAGTCTTCCCACTCCAAAGAAGGCCAGCAACTAAATAAGCCAAATTCAAATAAGGTGCAGTTTTATTTATCTTCAGGGTAAGAACAGGCCAACACAACAAACAGAACAAACTAAAATTCCCCTACACTTTCCTAATAAACAAAAGGGAAACAAAAGACAAATTTATAACCTAAGCTCCTGACATAAAGAAAAAACAGGAGAAAACGGGTACAAAACAAAAGGCTTCTCCCCCCTACTCAACTGCCCAAACTATTTACACTATTTAAAATTTGCAGAAGTCCGAAAACTGGATGTTCACACGCACACGCAGCGTCTTCTATCCCAAACATCACGCTGGCAGTTCATTGTGGTAGGAAGGCTGGAGAGAGAACCAGAGTGTCGGCTGCTGGTGTTCAAATAAAACGGGGATCCGCCCCCTGACCAATCGCGCTGCAGCATCATCTTGCTCCATTGCCACTGGAGAGATAGAGATAAAGAAACACACACACCGAGGAAGGAGACACTGACCCACAGTGTCATAACACAGGCTTTTGAAGAGGATCCACCTTCCCCGCCAGCCTTCAGAAGGGTCCTGCCTTTGACAGAAACGCATGTCAAAATGGCACTTGTTACTAACATGCTGTCAACAGAATATGTTATATGTTGACATGTTTACCTAGGGTTGAATTTTGGGCTGTCTGACATGGAATAAATCCTCTGCCACAGTTCTTTGTCCTTTCATGTCTAATTGTGTAAGTTTGTAGATGTGTGCATAGGTATTCCTGTCAAAATCCTACCATCCAGACTGTATGAAAAATTTTCCAACTCTGAGTTCAAACATCTCTGTGTCAGTGGGTCTTCGTGGAGAAACCAAAGCAGACAAGGTCCTGAGGACCTTTAATGACTCTGTGGGGGTACCATCCATCTGGCCAACCTCCCAACGCAGGTGAAATTATCGCTGGACCCTCTACAGTTTGCCTACCAACCTCATCTGGGTGTGGATGATACAATCATACAACTACTGCAGCATGCTCACTCCCAACTGGATTGCAGTGGCAGCACTGGGAGGATCATTTTCTTTGATTTCTCCAGTGCATTTAATACCATCCAGCCGCTGCTCCTGGGTGAGAAGCTGCGAGTGACGGGAGTTGACGCGCTCACAATCTCCTGTATTACTGACTACCTGACAGACAACGTTCTGTCTGAGACCGTGGAAAGTAGTCCAGGAGCACCACAGGGGACTGTTCTGTCTCCTTTTCTCTTCACCTTGTACCACTGGACAAAGGAAGGAACACAAGACTTACCTTGCTAAACATCTTTTTCATTCCTCTTTTTTGAAAAGAGGAAATATTATATACAACCAAGTTCTGTAACACGACATGTCCAGAGGCTATTTGCCTGCTTAACTCCTCAAAGCACGCAGTGTTATTATTTTTGGCCACAAGAAGGAGAAAAAGGTATGCATCATGGTTGTTTTGCTGCTAGCAACCCCTTGGGGATGCAGAGTTTGTAAAATATATTTATTCAAAAAGTTTTTACAGTTTGACATAATGGCTGTTTTCTGTTTTTCGTGTGGTCATGTTTTGTCCTGAGATTTATTTTTCTGTTGTATATAAGATCCCACTTGACCAATCATACACTAAAAGATGCAATAGCACACTGAAACTTTGATGGCCACTTTGATGGCCATGTAGCCGATGTAAGTCCATGTAGCAAAATGCTAAAATAACAATGTTTGTCAATGAATAATAATGTCAACTCTCTAACATTGCACTCTTTTGTTTAATTTTGCTTTTGGCCCACATCGCCTGGTTTTGGACAATCTCTTTACATTGTGACAATCCTTTAATTCAACAACTCTAGCTGTTTGGACGGGAGAGGGCTGAATGGATCCCTGTTGTGGCTAATCAACAAACACCATTGTTTGTAGTCCGGGAGATACAGAGCAAACTAGATGATGTCAGATGGTTTTAATGAATATCTGCCACTGCAAGGGAAACTTGTCACTCTGATCTATTCTCTTTCCTCCTGCCTTTATTGTGTGACTTTGAATGATGCTCAGATATATAGAGTGCAAGGTGGGGTACAGAAAGGAAAGGAAAACTGTGTTTTCTTCTTTTTGCCTACCTACTCAGCCACCGAGTGGACCAGTCCTTTGGGATTCAGCATCTGGAATATGGACGCATAGACATCTGGACAAGCTGCTCTATTGGTTATGATGAACACTGTACTCTTCAGGTAAATGCTGGGAATGTGTTGTGATCACTGGAAATATGTCGGAAGGGACAACAAGTAATAAAACAGTGATACAGGTTGTAAACTGTTGGACAAGTTACTGACACGTCCATGCTCCTTTGATGGACAACTCCATCAAAGGAGCATGGACGTGTCAATAACTTGTCTTCATATGCACATGGAACATGTTCTGTATTTAACACATGCAGAAAATAAGACAGGGTTTAAGAAAAAGCAAGCTTACAGTTTTTACAGTTTTTTACTAGCTAAGCCCCAGTGACTCTATGCAGCACTTCAGAAGTCCTGAAGTCACAGTGAAATTATGGGATTGGAATTACGTGGAGGCACGTTTCTCCCGTTTTGGTAGAATTTAATTGTCTCCTCGTACTTCCTGCCCCTGTGTCATGCTAACATGTCAGCAGTCTGTCAGTTGAATGCACAAAGACCAAAGACCAAACTGGTATCAAGCCTTCATCGAACTACTGAGAGTCAGAGGGCAAACAAGCATCCTCCAAACTGTTGAAGTAATGGAGTGATATTGGGATTTGTTAGTCATGTAATTACTGCATTTCAAATTGCAGTAGTTGTTACTGAAAAGATAATCACATACTGTAAAACATGACTCAGTACTCAGTGATTACCAAACCATAATTGTGAAAAGGCAACAGTTTTTTTTTTGTTTTGTTTTGTTTTGTTTTTCAGATTCAGGCTTCCACTTTCATTTGGAGTTAAGACTTTAAGCGAATGCACCTGTAATGTGACTAATTAACTTATTATCTTTCATTACATGGAAAAAAATTGTGCGCTTACATAACTACAACAGGTACGGTTGGTACAAGTTGCCCAGAAAGTTAGTGCATACACTGTGATGGATGTTATGGTCCAGTCCTAATGTCCCCCCTAAGGCCTTCAGCCTTGAGCCCTCATGGACTTAGTTGACGTCACCTGGTAAGTGCTTGAGTACACGAGGCTGTAAGGGCCAAATATGGTCTAAATAGGAATGAGACAGCATTTTGCATCATATCACGTTACCTTGGTGGTTTGGGACTTTTTCCGACTGACTGCCTGATTTGAACATCTTCCAGGCTCTTGCCTGGACAAGAGGCACTTCAAATAATCAGTTTACTCATTTATGTCATACAGCATCATGCACTTCGTAAACTTCCCTTTTCTTGTAGTTGCTGTTTCCACATTTTTTGACTTTTTTATGAAAAAGGGAAAACACAAACATTCAGGTAAACAACAGCAGCACATATAAATCAAATGGCACAAATATGTTAAGCAAAGACAAAGACAATAGATTACTTTTACTGTTTAAAAATTCTCAACTTAAGTTGAGAATTCAGTTCTGGGAGAAAAAGTGAGATCTCATGTTGTGATTTATAAAATGTCATTATTAATCAAATATTCAAGAGCGCAATCATCAGGATCATCATAGTAACAAATAATGTTTACTGTTTCTTTCTTACTTTTCTCACATTCAGCCTTCCCCTGGTAACCCTGTGTTTAAAGTCATAACGCTGTGAACTGTGGGTAATTCCCTCAGGCAAATTCCAGAAAGATTGCATAAAGAACTAAAATATCTGTGAGCGAGCCCTCATGGACTTGATGATTTGATAGTTGGACAGCCCAAATCCCTCATGAACTTAGCGAGAATGCACCTCAAGCTCTGTGAGTCCATGAGTGTGGACATTGCATTGGGCCTTACGACTGAGGTTTTCTGTCATATTTTACCATCTGCCTTCATTTTCTCCTCCTGACAAGTTTTGCCCGCCCAGGGCTTTGTTTACAGCCTTGATCATTTTATTGCCTTTAGCAATCATGATTTTTGCCCCACTGGACCTACAGTTGTCAGATTCAGACATTTCCATAAGTATGTGTGTAAAATGTTATCACAACTGATAGATCCAATGGCCAGAGCTACGTATACCGTATATGGAAATCAAACCAACGTTCAAATACACTTTTTTCTAAGATTGAAATGTTTATCTCAAGGCGCAAAACTCACTTCCCTACACACCTTAACTTTGCATCTCTATATAATAGCTCACTCTTGTAGAAAATGACCTTGTTATGCCAAGCTCCTGCAATGTAAAGATATGTGTGTGTGATATTGTTCTCTGTCCTGTTACCTTCATTTTGATGCAGTCACTCTTGGTGGTCAGGACACCTCCCGCTAGAATTTTAAGTGGGAGCAAGAAGTTAATGGCCAGTGGCATTTGGTGTCAGTGCACTATTTACAAAGCCAAGAATTGTAATGTAATCTTTAGCATTTACATTTAGAGTGGAAACAAAGCAGACCAGTCACTTCAGGTGACATTCCTAAACTTTTAATAGCTCTGTGGCTTTGTAACAATCAGCATTAATCAGTACCAGCAATGATTTAATATTGTTTACTTGCTCCCTTTGTTTGAACATGGAAATACTACAATCATGACCAAGCATTCTTGACAATAAGCTCAAAATAAAACTACACATGTCCAATTATGCCTTCACAATCTATTGACAGAAACGCAGGTGTCTTGCAGTGGACCTTAACAGCAAATAGATTTAGTCTGTCTTTTTCAATCAGAGTAATCTAAACTCTCTTTGCAAAGAAAACGATTAAGACAAATGAGATAGCAATTAAGACAATTACGGCTAACGATTAACACTAATGATTGCTAACAGAGGGCTTCAGAACAGTGCTGCCGCTGCAGCAGCTGCGGAGGAGGAGAGTGCAGGGAATAAAATAGCACAGGAAGACAGGAAGCCATTAGGATGTGGGATGTACAACAACTTCAGAGTTAATCTTATCTTTGCTGTTGATATGTACAGTACGTGGTGACGTAAGAACGTACTCTACTGACGCACTGTATGGCTGAAGTTGTAAATTTAGCATCAGATGGTAAATGGAATATTTGGTAGTCATGGCACTTTGTGATGAATTTTGACACTGTACTGTTTTAAACCAGTCAAAACCATAAATCCGTCCATTAAATGCTAATTATCCTATTATTATGTTCTTATCTATGGCTGCAACATGATCCATGTGCTGTTAGATTAAAACACCAAATATGTTGTCCTTTTCAGTCATATTGTGCTGTACTCTGTGAGTGTATGCTGCAGTTAAACATGCACCTATTTTCTCCAGTGCAGCATTTGGAAAGCTTGTTAGTTGGGAAAGTTGCTCCAAAACATAATTTTGGTATACAATTAAATTCAGAAAACAATGGCTGATTTCTTGAAGTATTTGCTATTGCTCCTCTTTTTGACAAACAAAATCAAATTTTTCAGTGGCAGGCTTTTCATGTTAAACCTCTTACTTTGTGTGTAGGGTCATTTTTATGTGCAGTCTTAGGTTGTCACTTGCTGCAGGGGAGCCAAAAATAACCCACAGGCAGTCAAACTAATTTGCATTAGACAGTAAGAATGTGTAATAATGAAATTTCATCTACATTTTAGACGTGATCCACATGTATAAAGTGCTGCTCATCCTTGAAAATTATGTATTTGAACAGATGCTTAAAAAGGCTCTTGCCATAATAGATCCACATCATCTCATTTCTGGCTCAATTAAATAATTAAAGCATTAAACACAGCCCAGGGTTCCTGTTTCAGCTTGTAAACCCCCTGTTCCTGCTATTCCTGCCTCATTTTCTGTTGACTGTGAGCATTTCTTATATTTTTCGTAGGCAAGATCGATGGTCTGAGGTGTAGTTTTCCATTGTCTGTTTTTCTATCCCCAGCATTCAGCCATCCTAGTTTACTATCTGAATTTGCTTCTTTCTTCCTGAAGATCCTTATAAACACTGTAGCTCATATTCATCCCTCCTCTAGTCCATATGATAGAATACCTACAAAATTCCTAAAATCTTTCTTGTCTTAGGTCCTAGCTTGCTCTCTATTTTCAACCACTCTCTTACATCCAGATCCATCCCTGCCTATTTGCCTAACTCTGGAATCCTCTTCCCCATCTATCCAATTTGCTGAACTTTTGGACTGTTTCAAATGGTTTTAAAAACACATTTTCATCTCCATGCAGGACTTTGATATTTGTTGTTTTTGTTGTCTGGTCTGTGTTTCATTGTGATGTGGTTTATATTGTATTTATACCTTATCTGTGTATTCATTTTTATCTTTTCCGTGTGTGAAGCACTTTGTAACTGTGTTTTAAAACTATACGACTGTGCTACATAAATAAAGCTTTACTTACTTACTTTCATCACATATCTTCATTCTGAATACTATATGGGTCACAGTATAAAATATTACAGGGAACCAGACCTGGGCTGACCATCAGGAGCAGTGTCCAGTGTTGAAAATGCTAAATGAAGCACAGGTCAAAGAATAAGAGAGAGAAAAAGATATAATGGAGCACACTAAAAGAAGAAAAGCCATGGAGGTCATTTTGTTAAATGCTGGAGCAGTAGGAGAATAAGATATCTTGATGAGCAAAGAGGACGTGGTAAGAGTTAAGAAGATACATGCTAGAGATGCCCTCGGCAAAGAGAAAAAGTTTTTCGAAGCAAGACGAACAGTGTGAACTGTCATGGTACTTCCACTGTTGGCATTCTGTCTCCATTTGTTGGAGGCGCCCACTTCTTGGATCCTTTCTAGGTATCTTTTTGTCTGTTCAGATCACGTCTCTTTTCTTTGATAATTCATGCATGTCTGGTTCAGGTAGGTTTTCTATTGGTCTAAACTGACCGCAGTTTTGGACCCCTGAGGACCTCTTGTCTTGAATATTTAATATCAGTAATAACAGCATTCAAATAGAAATGTATTTTCAAGCACTTCATTTAACTGAGAGCATGTGTTTTTTGTTTGTTTGTTTGTTTTCTATATGTGTATGAGCATGGCTGTGTTTAAGAAAAGCTGCCTTAACACTGCAACATATGATGGGGAGGAGATGAAAGTACGTAAACACCAACAGCTTGACAGTCTAAAATTATTGTTAAGGGTGACAGTGGACAGTGATTCACACAGTAAGATGGAGTTAGTGTTAGACAGCAGTCACATCGTTACTGATGACCGTTAACTTCCAATTTATGATGCTTTCAAGGTCTGAAAGGACTGGCTTGTGAACGCAGCTTATGTGATTCCCCGAAGTACCTGAAAAATACTGTGACAGTGCCCCTGAGCAAGCTATTTATTGTCTTACTGCTCCCATGGAGAAGATCAGTGAGTGACACAAGACTGAGATTGTCTGTACAAGTCTCTGAGTGAATGTTGCTTTGAAAAAGTCACTGCACATGTCTGCTGAACGGGTTTAAAACAGTGCAATCACCTTTGTTTAAGAGAGAAACCAGCAAAGGAAATGTGTCTGACTATAGATCTAACAAAAGTGAGACGGATAAGACGGGAGATTCTTCTCTGTCACAAAGTGCAATGTACAGCTCTAACTTCAAAACCTCTGTGTTGAGATAAAAGTTTCCTTTCTGTAGCTTTGAAGACACTTTTGATCTTCCTGAACAGTACTTTTTTTTTTTCATGAGAACAACAGAAAAGTAGGCAGGAATGCACACCAATCCATTTAGACCCTGCAAAGCTGTAAACACTCACATACATCTCTCTCTGTCAAACACACATACAGACAATGAGGCGCTCTTTTCTTCACTTTGTTTTTTTGTTTTTTGTGAAGTCTGGTAAATCTTTCCAAGTCATCATTGTTTCTTTGAAACTACTTCAAGGCTTTCAACATAATCAGCATCTTGTTTTTTCCTCAGCAGTCTTAAATGTGGGTGAACTGGAATGAACTCCACCTGCAACTCTGAGAAGTCTTGACAAGTGTGTTCCACTGTGGGCACTTCATCAGGTACACTGAGCGAGGTTAATACGGTACAGAGCACTGCTGCCATGCGGCTGTGGGGCAGCTCAGTGGTTAGCGTGGCATCATCAACGTCAGTGCAAACATCCCGGAATTAATGCTTGATCCTGTCTGCAGGAGTTTATTCAAGTTCAGATTATACAGGCCTGGTAAACTGGCAAACTCTAACTGAAAGTCCATTTTGCTGTCTAAAATAGGGTCAACATTCTAAACATTAACATGTTTACATGTTGTTTAATGTGCTGTAGCTCAGCAGCCAATGATCTATCTTGTGTGAAAGTACTGTATGTACTATATTCGATGATTGGAGGAGCACACTAACACATTCAACCCAGCAATTATCAGCAATTTAGACAAAAACCAATGACTGATCCACAGGGTCCGGCAGAAGGGGATGTGTCAAGGTTAACAACACTGTCCTAGTTCAATACAGCACTATAGCTATTACATTTAAACACTGAATCACCTTTAAACCAACTCTGGCTAATGTGAAACATCTATGCTTGCTTGGTTTTGACTTTTTAGAGCCAAGCTGGATATATTTGAGCTTTCTGAAAAACAAGTCACAGTTACTCTTGAAAGTTAATCTGAACACCATGCCTAAGTGGGAAACTGGTAATTACGATAACTCTGATATGGAATCAATGCAACATTAGCCATTCTTCAATGGAAAAAGTGTTATGTACAAAACATGAAAATGTCTCTAATGTCATCATGATTGGATGGATTAACATGGCATCTGGTACAGGTTCATGTCCCTCTCACAATTTTTGGACAACATTTTATGACCCCGTAACTTTTTATCTTTCACGACCATCAGTGCAAGATTTTGAGGGCTGCTAGCATTGCTGCAGACTCTTGTACTTGTACTTAAATCACTTGAGAAAACTTGGTGGTTGAATGCATGCATTTCTACTTTGATGTGAGTTTACTCCAAGGTCAATGAACCATGTACGGGCAGAACTTACTTCAACAGAACAACAGAGTGTAAGTATGTTGACTGTGAGCTGAGTTTATGGGTGTGTATGTGTGTGTTTGTGTCTGTGCATGTGCAATAGCCTGCATAATGAGTCCCATCATACCTTCTAAGCAGAATGTGTTTTGACACAATGTGACTGTTGGTAATGAAAAGAAAATAAGAATGATGCATCATAAAGAAAGGATAAAGAACATTGTTTTTTAAAAGTAATATAATAGCAGGTATTGCACATTGTCCCTCCTTCCACTGTAATTATTACTTGGTGTGCTGTTTTTTGTTCCTTGTGTGCATTTTTGTGTCCAGGTGTCAGTGGCCGAGCATTAATCTTTGAGACATGCAGTGAACTGTTAATTTTATGATGGTTATTTCTGAATTGTTATGATTTCAAATTACCATCATCTCACTGTTTGCATGTGCTGCTAATACATGATCGATGATGTTATCCAGCCACTTCTTCCCCCAGCCATTATCCCAATTACCACTGCACTTTACGCGACCATTACAGTCATTGTAATTATTACATAGTGGGCTAGGATGAGAATTTTATAGTTCCTTTTCTGTCCCATTACCATTAGAGTGTCAACACTAATTTCTGAAGGCTTGTCCCATCATGAATCTATTCTGCATCTGTCTGCTTTTAGCATTGCAGTCTAGCATTGATGGCTACAGAGAAAAGGAGAGTTTAGATTCCCCACATTGTTGTCAGATATATGATGAGAAGCAGGGGATGGCATGTGTGAATTGGTCTGTGAGTAGCATTTTACACATGCATCTTGTTTTTAAGTGGCCCAAGAAACTGCCAGCAGATGCGACAATTATCAGTGTCCATATAATGTATAAACTTCTCATCCTCTGTACAATTTGTTTCAAGGCAAAGTAAATAAAATGAGTAGATGAGTAGTGGTAGTAGTATGAGTAGAATTTATAGTTATGTCTGTTTTGATTCCCACAGTGCTCGTCCGGTGTTGGGGTAAAAAACAATCAAACAGCAAATTAATTTAATCCCACAAATGAATGTGAATGAATGCTCCTGATAAGTGCCAAAGTCTTGCAGCAGGGGGACCTGAAGTTACAGGTTGTTGTGTCCACGCCAGTCATTTATGGAGGAATACCCACGAGTGGTAGCGACAGGCTGGTAGCTGTCTTTTGACTTTAAGGGTTTCTATGCTGAATTCATTCTTTTATATTAATATTACATTGTCACGTTCAGGTCATGGACAATCTAATCAAAGCTTATATGATTTCATTCAGTTTTTCATTTCAGTTTTTTTCATTTTAGTTTTGCAGCGATACCAGGCCACAATGTGCTGGTGTTACAGAGGTTGAAAGTTTTGTAGCACAGGCCACAAAATTTCAGTGAGTATAAAATGTCTATTACTGTGTCTGAAAAGCACCACAAGTAGTGCGTTCATCACAAAAAGAGGCATGTGACTGGCAAATGACATTAAAACAAACATTTTCTTTCATTTGGCCATAATGGTAAAGCTCAGTATATTTGTGTCATCATACACACAATATCATTTATATTAAATTCATATTGAGCTAATATTGAGCATAGAGTATATATCTGTAAAGTATTTCTGTTCTCTTGTTAGTGATTTACACAAACAGACATGTAACGTGGTGTACAACTAAAAGTTGGAATTGTAAAGATTCTTTGTACTTCAACAAAATGCAGGAGCTGTGTTGATGAATTGCTCCAGTGAACAGCAATGGTTGATATACATATCTATGGACATGCTGAAGAAACGACAAACACAACCGTGTAAGCGTAATGTGATTGTTTCATAGCAATTGTGGGATTTGGTGTTGCACATATGGTCCTTATGCAGCCAGGGACATGATTTTTAAACACATGATAGACTACAAGTACCAAGCAGAACACACAAACAAGCTGATCTGGTCCTACTGCAGTCATTTTATTCATCATACAAACTATGCTGTACAACCTGGGATACATAGATACATTAATGTCCTTTAAACTGTTAATTTTAATTTTTACTTAATTTTGACTTAGTTTGACTTTTTTGGCCCAACATTGACATATCTTTTATTTAAACCTGTTTTAAACTTTTTAAACTTCCAGCAGATATGAAGCAACACTCATATTCATTTGATTTGGTTCATTTAAGTCTAATATTCACTCTCTTCTAGCTCTTTTTTGGATCTCTACCAGCTCCTGAGGGAAATATCTGTCTGTTTAGCTGCTGAATGCTCCACTATGTTCCCAAGCTAGTTGCTAAATCTGTCTGTCTGCTGTTTGGTGCTGCTTAGCAGGCAGTGTACTGCAGAGTTGGGTGTTAATTTTATGTTGGTTTGTCGGTACGTGTGACCCCTTTAATATGTGAGTAGTCATGTGATCCATTGTTAAAGTAAAAATATTGATAATAGCCACTTTTTACACAAATTCAAATGCATTTTCAACATTTTTTCCCCCAATATCCTTAAGCAGCTGTCTTTTGAGCTTTCAACCACATTTTATGCAAATGTAACTTGCTCGAGTGTGTTAGCATGACTTAAGTACAGAAGTTTGCTCACATGGTAGAAGAAGAAGAAGAAGAACTATTTCCTTTAATTCATCACATTTTTATAGACAACATGCAGTTGAGGAGGAAACTGCACACGCCATGCATATGTGAAATTCCATCCCGCTATTTGACCTATCCATGGTCAAATAGCATGGTGGAGGACACGCCCAGCGCCCACAGCGAGATTTGAACCGGGAACCTTCTAGCTGTGAGGCGACAGTGTTACCACTGAGTCACCGTGCCATATTTTATTTATTTTATTTTTTTTTTTGGTAGCATATGCTTGTCAGTGCTTGATGAAATGGTAACACTTATCTGCTCCGGCCATCCACGACTTTTGACCCCTTGTCCAATAGTACTGTCAACCACATTGATCAGATAGATGTCAGATCTGGTGCAAACAGGGTGCAGGGAAACAGGACTAAGGACCCAAATCCAAAAGACTATGGAGGCAGAGCTCCAGGTAAACACTTCCCTCAATGCACCTGCATGCAAAGAAATCACTGTAAACTTGGTGAGACATTTGCCCCATTCCAGTAACTGGCCAAACACAATCAAAAACTCTGCTAAACTCATAAAAATGTCCTTGAGCAAAAAGCTGCTGTAATCCTTAGGCATTAGCACACTTTTCATTCACAGTGAGTCCAACTAATTCCCCGTGTGAAGAACTTGAGATAACACGTGTGCCTGTAATTCATATTCTGGGCGTGTATGAGGATTATGAGTCACGTTATCATTTAAAATAGCTGAGGGGCATACAGATCTTCACATCACTCGTCAGCCTCCGCACATACACACTCACAGAGGAGAGATAACATGGTGTATAACAAGTGTAGTAGTGGGGAGCGAGGCGTGCTTTAGCTTTCATTACTCGAGGAAAAGGCTTGTCACATTAAATGGCAACATAATGGGGGGAGATGGAGAGAGGGAGTGGCAGAGAAACGCTGACTGAATTACACTGTATGAAGAGACAAGAAGTTGGGTGGTGAGAGAGAGGTGGAGGAGAAGTGAGGGCTGAGGAAAGGAAGACAGCAGTGTGGAGAGAGACTGAAGTAATCCATTTCGCTGTTTGTTACAACGAACAAAATGCCGCAGTGTCAAACACAGAGGAAACTCCAGCACACAATAGGGCAACTGAAGCATTTCGATCATAAAACATGACTCAAATTTACCTTCATTGAGATCAGCATTGTGGTTTATTGTGAACATTTTGGATGTTTGTCTGTTTCTGAGTATTTATTGTGTGCAGGCTCAGGCAAGCACAATTTTCTTGTGAGAGACTTGTTCAAACACTGATCCATCACCCAGGCTGAGTATGAGGAGCTGTCCCTGGTGCTGAAACACTGCTCAGCTCTTGTTTTCTCTGGTGCTCAATACTTGTCTTACAGTGCACAGACATGTAATGTGTATGTGATCCCTCTGTAACCTTAAAATTTAGATATGTTTTCTATTAATGCTGAATCGAAACTATAATTTAAAAGGGTTGCTTGTACTGACAGGCCTATAGTGAACTGACATCTGCCAAACCCCACCCCTTGATTGTCCAATCATAGCTTAGCAAACATAACTCTGCACTTGGGTTTCACATTTCACATGTCAAAATGGTGTCCAAGGGGCTCCAGCAACAGAGATATCAGAGAGCAGAGTCATTTATTTATTTATTGATTTATTACCACATTTCCAAAACTCAAGACCAGAAGTAAAAGGAATGGATAACTGTGTTTATGTAATGTAGCTGCTAACATTGTAGTGCCTGGCTAACTAGCTTACTACCTTCAGTACTAACCTGGTGTGATGTCAAGGGATCATTGGCTAATGATATTGTTTTGTGGCATAACAGATTTCCTTAGAAAAAAAAAAAAAAAAAAAACTTGTCTTAGAAGGGGGAAGTTTACATTCCACCAACCTCAGCCAAACAGAACTATGGACATGGCCCCACTGTTCTGTTCTTCACTGCACAAGTTACAAGTGCAAACCACTGCAGGATAACGGGTAAAAAAAAAAGTAATATTTGTATTTCCGACACAAGGTTAGAGCTGGGAAACCTGTGTGATCGGGTCATGGAGTGTGCAGAGTACCGAGGCCACATGTGGGACTGCAATGACCTCAGTTTCGGTTTGATATTGTGCAAGTTAGGACTCAGCTGGTTACATCACAATGTTTTTTTTTTTTTTTTTTTCCTGTTAATTGTTGATGACAGAGAGAAAAACGAAATGATGGTCACTGTGTAAGCAAACACAGAAATCATTCTTTTGCTTCTTGCATCAAGAAGTATGCTGTGCAGCAGCCTTTGATTTTGACATTCCAACTGCCTTTTCGAATGGAATGTAGTAGCCCAAAAACAAGGTAAAGAAGAAGTACAGTCCCGGCGACAATAAACACTGAATATTGAGAGAAGCATGATGATGCTGATGCTTTCTGTCACTGTCTCTAGAAACATCCTGAAATAAATCCTATAAATCTCATGCAGCTGGGTAGGATCGTGTTTTTTTCAACATGGGAATAAGAGAAGAATATGAAACACAGCATGCACCAACAGCCAGAAGTCCTGAGCAGTCAGTCGTCTTCAACTAGAATAATACAAAAAAAGTTTAAAACAACCACATTAATCAGAGCAGTTGAATCTTTGATTTTGAAACTTGAACATAAATGCAATCCTCCTGCTGATGAGCAATTTGATTTTTGATTAGATCTCAGCTAACATAATTACCCCCTTCTACGACAGTCTGGCTTCCTGTTTATGTCCTGTGTTTCATTTCTTTTCTATCATTTCTTTGCTTTTTCCTTGTACATGTCTTTTACTGTAGCTGCTCTCTTTCACTTCATCTTTCCTCTCCTCTTTTCTGTCTCTTGTTTTTCTCTATGTCAACCTTTCGAGTTCCTCCCCATGCGTCTGTCTCTCTGCGTGAATGGGAGATCCCATTAGGTGAGAACAATTTTCCAATCAGGACAGCAATTTGATTAATTAGCCAACAGTCTCAGTGAAGACCTCTTCACACAGAGAAATCATCTACTCCTCATCAGTTCTGAAAAAGAGGAGGTTTAGATGATGCTTTAAAGAAAAGTTGAAAGGTAATAAGATTAAAAGCGATGACTGACTTTTTAATGCATTCATGTGGGCAGCCTATCTTGTGCTGCTTCCACCTACAACGTGCTTCTCACCATGCATATTAAGAAGGCTGGTCTTATAACAGACGCTGACATAAAATGATATATCATTTTGATGTCATTGAGTGCAACTGTTCTCCTCCCACTCGTCAGAAGCTAGTCGTGACTTTACATCAGCCCCTGACAACTAAAGTTCCACTCTTTTTATTTAAACTGACTTAACGCAGAGCCTCCAAAGTACACTGAGAGCCCTCCAGAGATTTGTTTCTTTCAGCTGTCCAAGTTATTTATTGTGACAGAGATGTTGCTGTTTGTCCACCAGACAGACAAGCATGCTGGAGCTTAGACGGCAGCCTTCTAAGAGGACATTAGAAATTAATAACTGGTGTCATAAACATGCCACAGAAAGTAATAAGCATTTTTTTCTTAAGCTGCACTTCATAACCTGATGTTAAAAATAAGTTTAGGAGAAAAATTGGTGTTAAATGTGAATTGAAGTGTAAGGATGGTGCCAAGTACAATAAACAGCCCACTTGTTCCTGAACTCGTTCGTGTTTATTCGCCGCTTTGTCACTTAAACCCCATTTGCAATTAATCACTGTGTCTTGGGCAGATCGGACACGGTCTGATCTCTTAACAGCCAAGCATCAATGCCTCCAAGAAGCATCCAACATGGATTGAAATCTAATTGTTCAAACCATGTTCCAAGTTGATTTCTACACAAAGAATCAAATATTAGGCACCCTGGCTTATCTGATCCCTGATCAGTTCAACCACTAAATGATCTGTGTGGGTGAGAGAGCATTGATCTGTACTGGAGAGGGAGCAGTGGAGTTAGCGCCTCTGACGACAGTGTAACTTTTGTCTCACTTGACTACAGTTCACTCGGCTTGGTGCTGGGTTTGGATAGTTGGAGCTAATCTGTTGTTTTTGTAGTTAAACTGCTTTGGGTTTTGTCCAGATACAAGAGACCTGAAATAACAAGTGTGAATTGGGCTTAACTGTTTCCTTGATTATAGCTGAAAACACTGAAAGATATTAATGATTAGATTGCTTGGTTGAATAATTGCATTTTAGGCTTGCAGTGCCAAAATATGTAGTTCTAAAGAAGTTCCAGCCATCAATTTCAACATGCTGCACATTTGTTGGGGAGTTTAGTTTACTAGGCCACATGAGGCTTTCAATATTTAGAAATCTGAATTATTCAGAGGCCTTTAAAGTGACATTTAAAAATGCTGCGAAATAGTTAAGTATGTGTCTACTCAAGTGTTTCAGAAATTGGGTCCTAGGAGCTCAATGTGAAGTGATCATATCGAAGGATACACACACACACAACCTCCATAAAGAAGGAATCCTATTAGAGAGCAGTGTGTATGAACAACTTTTAAATCTCTTAGAACAACTAAAGCAAACACATATGTTTTTAATGTCTTCTGGGAGTCAAGAGATGACAACTGCACATTTCCAGGAGAAGGTTCAATGTACCATGCATTAAAATACATTGATTAAATGTACAAATGGAGCATACAATGCATTCAAACCACCAAAAAGACAAAAAAAGTGGTCTTTAGATTGCCAAACACACATAGAGAAGTCCTTTTTTTAACATTATTGAACCTTGCTATTGAATGACAGCTGCAGTCCAAGTAGCCTAATGGATAAAGCACTGACTTATTAGGCCAGAGATTGTGGAGTGATTGACAGCTGAGGGGTGCAGTGGGACGAGGATAGATGAAAAACCCTCTCTGTAGGTTTAAGCTGTTTTGCAGCATCATGGTGTTCTTGCAAGTTTTGAAAACTCATTCCACTTTTCTCACAAGCTGTCTCCTTTCTAGCCTAAGTCCAATGACTCAAGTTTCTACCAGTATATCAGCAACAACTGGGTTGGATTATACTGGAGAATTAAGTGCCTTGTTCATTCGGCCCATATAGACAGTGTTACATGAATTTTCCATCAATTACATCATTAGAGCAATTAACAGCTGCAGTTAAAAATCCTGCACTTTGGAGCATCATGAAAAGAAACATCTTCCCACATTTAGCTTTGTACAGTAGATAACTGATAAATATGAATTCAGATTCAGCAGTGTAACAGTGAGTTCGAGCTAATGTGACTGAACTCTGATCCCACTCCCCTAGCCAGATTCTTCTCTTTAACAAATCCCAATGAAGTTTTTGAGTACAGTATGTAGCCAAAAGTATGTGGACACCCAAACAAAGCATGTGGCCACCTGAGTTTATATATATGTTCAACAGTTGAACATATATTTCAAAATTATGTACATTGATCAGCAGCTATAACAGCCCCCACTTTAAGGGAAGGCTTTACGCAAATTCATCCTGAAACATTTTGAATGGCGTTGAGGTCAGGGCTCTGTGCACCCGAGTTGTATCACTCCAAACTGGAAAAACTGTTTCTTTAGGGAACAGGCTTGGTGCATGAATGCCTAACCTTGGTATGAATGATAATAATAACTAATGGCCACTCATAAAGAAATGTTGTTAACATAAAAATGTAACTTTACTAATAAAAATAATCTGAAAAAGAAGTACCCTTAAGCACTCTTTCCAATATTTCACTCCCTGCTTCATGACACTATTATGTGGTTTGGATGTGATAACATCATGTTCAGTATATCTGTGAAAGCACTCAAATGCATGCATGCACTGATACTGTCACATATAACCTACTGTCTGTCCCCATCTGGGTTCAGGCTGCCCAGTCAGTAAGCAAGCTAATTATGTCATTATACAAACAAGCCTTAAAGATAAGGCATCATTCTTGGCACCAATGTCAAAAAATATAATTTGCTATGTATTCAGGAATATTTAAGTGTGCAAATCAAAAAATATGATTGTGAAGGAGTCATGAGCAGAGGGGTGGTCTTTCATGTTGTTCAGTAAAGTTTTCACTGCACATGTGAAATAGCATCTCAGATGACAGCAGAGGTGTAAACACTGAACAACTTTTGAGTGGATTCACTTGTTAAATCAATGCTTACATGCTGCGTTCATACTAACAGTAATACATACACGCTATCTCACATGCAGTATATGCACATACTGTATGAACACAGTCATATACAATACATGCCCAGATAGAGACAGGTACACAGTCTGTTTGATCTGTCCTGTTGTGTCCATGCTGATTCTGGTTTTTCTGTTTGTCTGTTTATTTCATTTGAAATTAGAAAATTAGTTTCAGCATTACATCATGACAACTGCAATGATCTGATGATGCTCTCAATTAACTGGCATAAAGGCTTCCCCATATTCACTTCAGCCACACATATGAGTGAGCAAATTATCTTAAAATAAAATGTTACTTTCCTTGTTTCTGTCACCTGTTGTTTCAGTGTCCAGTGAGTTCTTTGGGAATCCTTCTTCAGATCCCATCAGTGTATATATAACCCAAACACAGAGCAACCACTCAATTATTTAAGAAAAATGATTCTTGTCCCTGAAACCATGTGCGTGAACATTTCTCATTTAGATTAAAGAGAGAAGATTGTTTCGCTGTTTGTGCAATTCTGGAGTCTTTGCTAATGGTTTTAGTGTTTTCGGTGTGAGTCTCTAGTCATTTGACACAATGTGTGTGTGACTGTGCGCTTTTGTGTATGCGCAGTGTAACAGATCTGTTTTCTTCAGGCCTATTCATGTGTGTGTGTGTGTGTGTGTGTGTGTGTGTGTGTGTGTGTGTGTGTGTGTGTGTGTGTGTGTGTGTTCTGGTGATTAGAGGCAAACTGATGCTGTTTGTTGTTGCTGTAGCACTTGGGCAGCTAGCCTGCTAGCTATAGCGCTAATGTGCCCAGTGGACAGCAAAGACTTGTCATTAGAAATAGTGGCCATTCAGCCACACATACACATACACATACACATACACATACACATACACATACACATACACACAAACAGTATATACAGTACATAAACAAAAAGCTTGACTTAATCAGACTGGCAACGTCACAAGCGCACACACGTTAAGCTGTTATGTAATAAACTGTTATTGTGATGAAGTTTGGAGAGCATCTAAGTTTTGAAAATGCCTGAGGTAAAATAAATACACAATTAAACTGATGGAGTGTCACAAGCAGCATTTATCAAAATGAGGCCCACACAGTCATCTATCTCCAATATGAATTTAACAATGATGGGACAGCACTCTGACAAACTGCCACCAGCACTGAAAGACACATTCTGACAAGGGCCTGTCACATCAGCACAGTGCTCACATCTGAGAACATGGCAGCAGTGCCCAAAAGTGCCCGATTTTAAGATTTTTGGGGCACTTGGGTCAATACAAACAATAAATTCACCAATTTCATTATCACCTTTTAATCTGTTATGAATTTTATGTGAAACAGCTGCTTATTTATTTTTATATCCAGCTGTTACAGAGTGACATCATTATTTCTTTGTAGTTCCTCTAGAGTGTTTCTGGTCACCTGATGAATGTCCAAGAACAATAATTTGTAAGTGTGTTTTTATTTCTTGTTCGCTGCCTGCTGCAGCCAAAATGAGAGTGAACCAAGACAGTAAATCTCTGGAGTTTAAACCATATTCAAGATGCTATAAGGCGTAGATATGAGTAGAACTGCAGGGCTGGGTGTTAATTCTCTATGTGTTCATCATGATGAGCGACACATTTCGCATACAGTGTGAATTATTTTTGAAAGAGAAACCAGTTTTACACATCAAAGTTTGATTCCAGCTGAGAGTCCAGAGTACAATTGCATATTTCTTGTGTCTCCAGAGGAAGTGTGTGAAGTCTGATAAATGTTCTCAAGTGATGTCACTTGAGTAGTGTTGCTTTCGTCAACAAAAATTATGACTAAATATCGTGACGAAAACGAGACGAGACGCAACGTAAATGCTGGTCTAAACTTGGTTTACAAAATGTGGTTTACAAAATAAAAACTGCTAAAATGTCTCTTCATTTTCGTTGACTAAAACGAGACGTCTCGTTTTCATTTAGTCAATGTTTAGTCAACAAATGTTTTTGTTTTGTAAACCACATTGAGTCTCATTTTTATTCGGCAACAATATTGCATTATAGTTATCGTCACATGACCAGCATTTAGGTTGCGTCTCATCTCGTTTCTGTCACGTTATAAAGGTTCATTGACAATGATATTTCGTTCGTTTTTGTTGAGGAAAGCAAAACTACACTTGAGTCAGTGTTGGTTGGGTCTGATGGGTTTGAGCGTGTGGAGCAAGAAAGAAGCGAGCTGACCAGAACTCTGTAGCCTGCTCCTCACCTCGACTTAACGCTCGAGGCTGGAGGGTACATGAGCCACTATTAGCATTCTTCAGGATCTCTCACCGAACTCTCTGCAGTCAAGTTACATTGTGGGTAACGCAGGTTCCAGGTTTGCCTGGTCGACTACAAAGAAGCATATGTCTGATAAAAACTAACATTTTTCTGAAATTGCTGCATCAGTTTTGATGTTATGTTCAAAGCAACAGTAAATTAGTACTCTTTTAAGAGCAAACAAATAATGCACTCGAGTACATGATGACCTTCAAGAGCAATTTAGCATCCTGAAAACTGTGTATTTGCCACAACTTCAAATGGTCTGCCGTTATGTAAAGAGTACTCAAGGTGTGTCAGTACACTGTGACATCACTGGGTGTGGTTGTAGGTACAACAGAACACGTCTGGTCAGATTTGTTCTCTGACATGACATCTTTTGCCTCTCTTGTTTCTTGGTTTCTTTAATATATGACAGAACAACTGCTTTGTGCAGTTTATTGATTTCACATTAGAGGACTTCTCCACATCAGAGTTCAAACTGCTGTTTCTCAACCGCACTTGGTGAAAATGTGAACTTGGTGGCCTCAGTGTGTGTTTGCTACCTATCCAGGCATCAAGGTTGTAAAGAATCGTCCTATAGTAAGCTGGAAGATGGCTTTTGTAGATTATGTTGCAACATGCTTGTTGTCAAATACCACTCCAGTATTCTTGTCATTATGATGCAACAGATGGGCGAAAAATGAAAGGAGGAGAAAGAAACGAAGGTGGTCAGTTGAGTTATGAATGTACTTCACTTTGTATTCCTGATCATAGTAGTTTCACCTTTGACGTTCATAACATTCCCAGACCAGTCTGTATCATGTGACTCGTGTGGATTTTTGCAGCTATTTATTGACGTAATTATGTCATATTGTACATATAGCAGGTCCAGACATTAACTATTGATTTCCTGCAGGTATGTACTAAAGTAATTGTAAATTGTTGTGTATGGTCAGTGGTTTGCACATAGTCCACATTACATTATTCAGTTGTTCTTTTCTCTATCTTGATTTGTGAGGAACCGAGCTGACAGGCATGAGGAGTCACAGGTCAGTTTCCAAAAAAGCAGGTTTTATTTACCCCAAAATGAAATAAACAATTGACAAAATGTGCATTAATGGTCTTGGACTACAAAATATAAATATAACAACAATTAGCTAAAACTAGAGGCTAAAAAAACAAATGAGTCTTAAGAAACAAACACAATTCTCAGCCAGAAATCCCAATCCCCCCCATCATGTGGCAGGTACTTGGTACAGTACAACTGACCACTAACTGTATTTAACAGCTCTTTTCAGCAGGTGCATCTCTTCCTCAGGCTTGACAGTATGTCCCTCTGCAGCAGCAGCACCCTCCACACTAATAAATGGAAGACATGGAAACAAGAACCATTTAAAACAAAAATAACTAAAGACAAACTGAACCGTGACTGTAGAGAAGACCTAAATCGAATAGAAACTATGTACTGCTAACTGTTCTCAGTAATCATGGGCATGAAACAAAAGCTATGTGCCATCATTTATCTGTTGCTGATGTATGTGCAATCTGGATGTTATGTGCATGAGGTCAAAGGTCAACAAACTGAGTAAATAAACCATTCAGTGTAAACTATAAAGAAAACTAAAGTGAGTGTAGGGTGGTTACAAAACATCCAAATGAGCTGTGTGGCAAGTGCGGACATTACATGACTTAAGAGTAAATGGGAGGAAGCTACACAATCACTGGCTAAGCCTCTATACATTACTTGGCTATAATGTCAAAGATATGTATTATTATGTTGCTTCAGATGGCAAAATGCAGACAGTGGTGCTTTGCTCTGATGAGACAGTTCCAGATGTGCAGTGACCAAGCTCAAGATAATATGTGCTCTATGTGTTCCTGCTGAGAGCAAAATGAGTGGTGAAAAGCAGTTCCCTGGGTCTCCGATCTCTGCTCAGCTAATATCCAATGTGTGTGGAACTCTGCTTCAGGGATGAACATTCTTCTGAAAGATAGACATTATTTGGTTTGGATGGTTTGGATGGTGGTGGTGGAAGAGAGGCTGTCTGACACGTCACTCCGAAATCTTCAATAGGTTTTTGATTGAGATCTGATGACTATGAAGACCATAGCATATGATCACATCATTTTCATACTCATCAAACCAAGTTTCCCTTTAATTTACCCTCTGTCTGTAATACCATTTTAATGTTCAAGAGAAGTGTCTGATGTGGTACAGGACAGATTTAATTTGAGGATTTCTGGGAATTGGCCCGAATGATTGCACATAGCTGTCATCACTGACAGAAATAAATATTATATGTAACTGCTGGAGTGAACACGTGGAGCATTGAGATCATGTTCAAATAGTTACTCTTAACAGATTCTAGGAACAAAATGTCATGTCTGTGCTTCCCAGGCTTCATCCAGAAACTCTAGAAAATGGAATATATTTAGTTGAGTACAAGCACAAACACATTATTTGAAACACACACAGTTATATTTAGCTTAAGTGTTCCTCCATCCAAATGAAGTTTTGGGGCTGTGTAAAGTGGAGGTGTGAGGGCAGCTGCCAGATGCGGTTGCTGGTTTTTGTTTTCTTCCTTTTTCTCCCTCCCTGTCTGTCTTCTCTGTCTCTAAGAATTGAACTTTCACTAATGTTTGCAACTTTCTCGCCTTGGCTGCTGCAAATTAAGCTGATTGCGGCTGCACAGCTACTTTTCACTGTGTTCCATTTGCATGACATCTTGCAAATTGCTTTTTTTTTTCTTCAAATTCTATCAGCTAGGTTTAGCTCTACACTGCATTCCCTTACAGTAAAAAGACATATTTGTGGGCTAAGTTAGTTGGCCATTATTTGGGCTCTTGGCCACAGCACAGCAACTGCAACTACTTGTCGTGTGTTCAGGGACAATGACTGGGCGTTTAGCTTGAAGCCAGATTATCACTAAGAGCCATTTTAAAAGGCACCAGATATTTGTCTTTGTAAATAGATTGCTTATATGGGCTCCACTCAACATTCCAAAAACTAAATAAAAATGGATTTATAATCAGTATTGGATGGATGTGTTTGAATGCTCTATATTTTAATCTTTCTTTTTTAATGTTGCTTTTTAAGCATAAATGCTGTCTGTTCTCTGGCCAGGGATACACTAATTATTTCAATGTGTTGTTACACTCTACTCATACATTATTTAATTGGCCCTTGTTCACTATGTAAACTGATTTTATGTCGATGCATAATGTAAAGACTAAGAACAATAAAAAAGCTCTGTGGACTCATATTTAAGACAAATACCGCAGTACACTTCATGTTAGTGTCATCGCTGAGACCAAAACACTGTGTGATAAAAATGGCTGTTAATGAATTAACAACTCTGTCTCCTAGAAATCCAGTTTGTATGCAGCTAATTTGCATTCATGATTGTGTTGTACTGACAAATGTAGTCACTACCTAGAGAATGCTCAGAGAGAACGCTTCTTTGAGTGAATGAAACAGGACAATTATGTACTATGCTGCCATTGCAGGGAGGAGGTCAGGGTAGATGGGGGCATACAGTGTGCAGGACTGTGACACCAGAATCCATGGTTGAGGACTAGGTTCCTGTCTGTAAAATAAATAAATAAATACATCTCATGTTTTAAGTCACTGTAGACTTTTTCTGTATTGTAACAGGTCTTTCCCTAACCTGAAGCAAGTGCTGTCAGTTCTTAAACATAATAATAAAAAAGCTGAACAATGCTTAAGTTATTATGAGTGGATAGTGCATTGCAAGACTGCCCATACAAACAAATGAAATACAATGACAGAGAATATTTTAGTGATATGTTCAGTGTCAACAACTTCATACATTAATTAACAAAATTTCCTAGTTATATTAATAAAAAAAATGCATTTGCTGTTTGCTAATTAGTCTTCCCACACACATGTTTGGTGCATGCGCTGATAGCTAGCTTACAGTTATCGTTTGTGCTGTTGGCTATATCTGCATTGGCTGTTTTGGGCAAATAAACACAACAATCCAAAGGTCGAATTTGCTTAAATAAGATGAGATGAAAATTCACTTTGCTTTCTTCTGTCTGAATATATAATCAGGCAATTTGGGCACACATCTAGGGCTTACCACAGCACCTGTTTTTGAGCCGTTCACAATTCAAGTTGAACTTGGTTTTGGACAAATTGAAATCTTGACCTGGTGATGGCTGTATGAAAGTGGATAGATAGGGAAATCATAATTATTACAATTCATCCTGCAAGGAATATCTCCTCCAAATGCAATGGCAATCAAATTGCTGCTGAGACATTTCAGTCTGAATAAATAAATAAGTTAATAAAAAATAAAGTTAATAAAAAGTCAGTGGATCACCAAAGCCATTAGAATTCATTCTCTGGGGACCATGAACTTCTATACCAATCGTAAGGAGAAGCCATTCAGTGTTTTCTATAATATTTAAGTCCAGTCCACCGACATTATCATCCCTAGAGCCCCTCAGTGTCGCAAACATGCAAAGTGAAATGAGATATTTGCTTAGATAGGACATTTCATGCAGATAATGACAGAAATGCTAAATGCTAATTGTATGAAGCTTCTTCAAAACCTGAGCCTTTATTCATTCCATAAATGCAGCAATCTTCTTGCAAGGACACTTGCCTTTCTATTTCCCTTCTCAGTTATATAAATTTCCCTTCTTTCAACACCAACACCAAAGTAGAATTTAAACAGAAGTGATGTTTTGGCAAAATCATCTTACATATTCTGCTTATGTAACTTTTTGAATGCATGACAGTCCTCTATCACCTAGCCTTTCTAAAGCTTCATTCTTGTCCTCAGCATGCTAAAACCTGATTTTTAGGGAAGTTCCAAGGACATCTGATGATACTATATCCTGTCTAAGCTTTCTGTAACACATAAGTTATATAAGTTATATATATAACTCTTCCCCCTGTCCTTTTCAATATCTTGAGGCCTGGATATGCCCTTTCATCTTGGAACAATTCCTCTGTTTTGACAGATTGGAAAGAGCTGAAGGCTCAGACCTCCAGCTTAAATTAGTTTCCTCTGACATCCAAGATGAGGAGAGAAAGATGGAGAGTGAATCTTAGTGGAGGAAAGAGGGAGAATGGAGAGACAGAGGGAGAAAAACCCATGCTTTAAAATTTGTGCTCTCTGAGATCTGCTTCTGGGGGTAAAAGAGAAAAAAGGACAGAGAAAAGAAAGAGGAGATGTAGAAAAGGATGAGAAGAGAACATGGTGGATCTGGGAGAAAGCAATGAGGGAGGGGTGGATGGAGACAGCCTTACAGTAACAGAGCAAAAGTCACTTAAAAATGAGCAATAATTAATTAGTACTTATTTTGACTGTAGGCTACAACTCAATAAACAATAACTCTCCTACTGAGAGAGATTGGCTCTGCCTTCAGCAATCAGCATAGAATTGTATTATTATTTTGATTTATTTATTTCACTGATAATGGACGTCTTAGGACAATCGTTCTTCTGTTCTCGTCATCTTTCAGGTAGTATGGAACAGGTGTTGATGCGATCAATAGACTTGACACTGTACAACTGTTTTAACAGTCTGAGTACTCCCACTCCACTCATTTTTTGTGGACAAACATCTTTAAAAAAACAACCTGCAATCACAAGTGTGGACTGCCTGGCATTTCCAGATTTAGCTGGTTTTAGTGTGGGCATTGTCTCAGGCACCATAGTAAAAAGAGATACTCCCACAACATAAAAAGCTGAGATTCAGTTCCCTGAGCTCATCAAAAGAACACAGTATCATCTGCCTGTATTTAATCCTCTTCATCATGTAAACCTTGGTTTACACAAATGTCTAATCCCAGCACATTCATGGACATGAGATACAATATCCTTATGCAGCCACCCAGAATGCAATGGAAACTTCACATTTCACTTGCCGTGAAGCCCTCCATGAAGCATTTACAGCATGTGAAAGAAGGGGAAATTGTAAAGATAGACACATTACTGTCTGTACCAGGAACACTGCTGTGCCATACAAGGATCAAAGAACCGCATTTATGAGTTTCCAGACAGTGAAGGGCATTGAACAAAGCCTGAGATTCAGTCCCCTCTCCGTTAACAGAAGAGGTTTTTTTTTTTTTTTTTTTTGCTTTAATACTTAGATCAAGTTCTGCAGTACACTCTCTCCTAAACATACATTCTATTGTAATCTTAATAAAACAGTGGCTTTACCACAACTTGTTAAAAGCTATGTTCCTTACAATGGGAAAATCTGCTTGTTGTGCAAGATTGTAGCATTGTCAGATGAGTATTTTAATTCTATGTGGAATGTGGACGTCATTCTCTATATGTACATTACATTACAGATGACATTTATTATATGTTCTGTTTATGCATGTGTGAGGGTTGGATGTATTGCACTTTAAGAAACCTTTCCTGATGTCTTTGTTGATGAATATTTGCACTGAACCTGAGTGTCCCAGGCATTCTCTTTTCATCTTGGATTCTTTTTTGTCCTTCTTGCACCTTAGCATTCTGTCATTCAGTGCAGTGACGCTCTCTCCAGTATGCACTGACAGTATCAATAGAATGTATTCTGTAAAATAATGAAATAGACTTTTCTGTAACAGACACTGTTACTTGTCATAGCAGGAAATGACCAGTGCAACTAAAACCATGCAACTGGCCTACCTAAATGGACTGTAGCTATTTCTTACTGTTCAAACATCTATCCTGAAACATGGAAAATGAGTGAAGTAAAAGTAGCTACAAAAATGCAATAGGTCAGACAGGGTAGAGTTTGAGTACAACACTTACTACTAGTATATATTATTACACCAACACCAATATATTGTCATGGTCACAAATTGTCATTTGTGATTTTTCATTGGTTTCCAAGCTTCAAGAGGGTGGGTTGTCTATCATCTCAGCAGACACCGAGAGCAGAGAGAGATAGAGTAGAGATATGCTGTGATGAATGTTCCATCTGTGTGTATTTGCGATCTGAAATGGCCTGAAACAGGCTGAACTCGCATGGCTTGCACAAGTAGAGGACCAGAGTGGATCCACAGAGTGGATAACACTGTGGGGAACGTGTGGATTGGTGGTGGAACATTAACTGAGCTCATTGGGGTTAATGTTAGGCCACCATCCTTTCATGTTGGCAGGCAACCAGACACTCTTGATAATAATATTATACAACAATACATATACAAAAAGCCATTCTATGCTGATGACCTAGTTTTGGTGGTGCCAACACAGCATCACTGTTAAAAAGGAACACTGAATAAAATAGCTTTCTTTTGTTTCACAGGATGGACAGTGAGTGGGCATGAAATAGATGTGTTGTCACTATTTCTGTTCATACACACATCTCCCACTGGAGGTTAAGTCATTGGTTGTTTATTTGGTAGCTCACAGCCCTTTGTGTGTACATTTTTTCGGTGCAATATGTTATTATGGATGTCATGTGTCACATTGTTCTGTGCTGTTTGATCTGTGGGCCTTCAAGGTTGTGACAAACCACTCACCCTGTGCCTGTTCAAAGTTTCATGCAGGCCACACTCACTCCACCCAGGGGCAGTCTGCAGATTACCACCTCCAATAGACCCATGACTAGTGACCCATGATGTTGTTATGGGTCATGTTGGTCAGTAACTACCCCAGTGGGGCCGGCTGACATGAGGCCTGACACACCAGGCAACACTGGGAGCCATTGTTTAAGGTTTTTTATTTATTTATTTTTGAAGAGATGAGTTATAAAGGGCAATAGAAGCCTATTTTCTGGTTTCCTGGTTCCCTCAAAGATGACAAACACAACTCCATCCTATTGTGTCACTCTTCAATTGTCACAGCACAAGGCATCAGAAAGGCCAGACTACTCTCGTAAATCAGTCCCAGTGACAAGAAAGTGCAGCTGCTAGCAAATGCTCCATGGAGTGCACCAACAGGGGAATCAGACCCTTAATCTAGCGCACAGACACTGAAACACCTGCACTTTAAATTGCCCACAGACAGCTGGGACACTGTAAGAGGCAGGTGATGGAAAAAGGTGTGATTCCCTGATCAGTGTGAGATAATGCCTTAAACTGAAGTACATTTGAATATGAGGGCAAAAGCTTACTCAGTTAGCTTCTAGAATCCCTCAGCTGTAAAACACTTTTTTAATGAGACAGGGCTACTGGCAGCCTGTCATAATATGAGCAGGCTATATTATGGCAGGCTATTAGTGCATCACTCAAACAGTCCACGTCTGTCAATCAGTGTCATTTCCCTTATTAGTAAGGTCATCATTTCATTATGGCAATGACATTCTTTTATATTCTAATCGCTGTATGCCATGACTATTTTTAGCATTAACCTAATGAGAAGCTGTGGCAACATAGATTTTTTATTTATTTATTTATTTTATTTATTTTTTTTATCTGAGAGAATGAGGACGAGGCAGCGCAAAGTAAAGTGATAAATTTGAGCCTAGCCAGACCAGACAGTGGTGCAGCAAAATTAATGAAATATGTGGTGCTGGAAGCTTGGTGATGAAGTGACTACTTGGAGGGTTAGTTGACAAGCTGTTGTGACTGGAGAGCTAAGTGGACACTAGCTAGTCAGTCACATGCTAGCACATCCCTGTTATAATTGGTGTGATATTTATGTTTTTTAGTTTCCTTTATGCCCTGCGATCGACTGGCGACCGGTCCAGGGTGTACCCCGCCTCTCACCCGTTGATGGCCGGGATAGGCTCCAGCACCCCCCGCAACCCCGAAAGGGATAGGCGGTATAGAAAATGGATGGATGGATGGATGGATGGATGGATGGATGGATGGATGGATGGATGGATGGATGGATGGTTTCCTTTATAGTTGTGTGGGGCTGGTCTTTTCGTTTTGTCCTTTTTTGGCTGAGATTGGGTGGAGTTTTGGGAGCTGGCACTGACACAGCTGGTTCCCATCTCAATCCTGGACAGGATAAAGACGGCGAACAGCGGAGGGCTCGACGCCAGATTATTACCGCCTCTTAGTGGTATAGTCGGCCCTCTACGTATTTTCTAGTGACTTAAGAATACACTCTTGAGATAGACTGTTCGTGTATACCTTGTGATTGCTCACCGGCTCTTTGTTCTTCACCTTCCCCCGCAGAGGGTCCTCCTGTTCCCGTTATCAGTGTCCTGCTCCCTGCATCAACATCCCTGCCACCTCGCTGCTGGACGCCGCTCAGTCACCTGCCTCTAGCCCTCATCACCATCTGTGTTCTCTCCTGCACCTCACCTGTCATCTCGATCTACGGAGACTCTTGTTTGTCACACCGCACTCCACTATGTCCTCAGGATCCACTTGTCTCCTCCGGATACTGTGCCGTCTTCACCACTCTGTGAACTCACAACCATAGCATTCACTTGAGTGTCTACCAGAACACTGTGTGCAATAAATCCTTTAACCGGTCACTCTGTATCTGAGTCTGCATCTAAGTCCCAATTACCACTTTGTTCAACTCAATCCCAACTATAAGAGAGAGTCATGGTAAAACTGGGACTTCTGGGGTTTGTTGCTGTAAGAAGAATCTCATTCATTCAGAAACCCAATTATCATGACATGCACACACGCTGCTGCACTGGTACATTTTTAGAGTAAGATAGCTAAATGCGGCTGCACGGTGGCGCAGCAGGTAGTGCGCGCACCTCACAACAAGAAGGTCGCAGGTTCAATTCCAGGGTCGGGCCTTTCTGTGTGAAGTTTGCATGTTCTTCCTGTGTATGCGTGGGTTCTCTCCGGGCACTCCGGCTTCCTCCCACAGACCAAAAACATGCTCATTAGGTTGACTGGTGACTCTAAATTGCCCCTAGGTGTGAGTGTGAGTGTGAATGGTGTGTGTATGTGCCCTGCGATCGGCTGGCGACCGGTCCAGGGTGTACCCCGCCTCTCGCCCGTTGACAGCCGAGATAGGCTCTGGCCCCCCCGCGACCCTGAAAGGAATAAGCGGCATAGAAAATGGATGGATGGATGGATAGCTAAATGCAAAAGATGCGCTAAATAATAAAGTTATGCTTAAAAACCAATCATTGTTTGACACCACAAAAGCTGTCAAGTATAGCGCTGTAGTGGACATTCATTTATCCCAGAATGTGGATGGCAAAAAGTAGAATAATGAATTCAAAAGTTTGATTAAAAGAACATTATTATTACTAAAAATACTCAACATGAACATGCAAGTGGAGGTGAAGCTAATTTTGTCACATTTCTGTCACAATGCGATAAATATTTTAAATTGTCAAACAAATGTAGTAGAATAGAAAGTGCATTGTTATACTATAATTGTAATATAAGCACATGGTAGCACAGAAGAGTTACTTTTAATAGCAGATTTGACTTGCCACAGTAGGAAAAAGGCACAGACCTACAGTAGTTATCACTAATAACATTAACAACAGCTCTGAAGACTATTTCCTGAAACCGAAGCAGCTAAATGTGTTTGAGACATTTATTTTATTTACGCATGTACATGTACTTCAACTGACCATGCCTCTTACGTGGACCACTCTCTGTGGCACAGTGGGAATAGTTAAAAGTAGATGGTCGAACACAGCTGTTACGGCTGCCACCGTTTTGGGGGGTATTTGTGTCTGTCTGTGTGTGTTTGTGTGTGTTCTCGTGCATGGGAATGTGTATGGGGATAGAAACGGGACTCCTTCTCTGGAAGAGGACGGCGATTGGGGAGGAGCCAGCCAGTGTCCAATCCCCTGCAAACACCTATTCGCCTGCCAGCTTCAAGAGACGTCTCAGCCTGGCATCTTTGGTGACAAGTCTTCAGCACAGGAGAGATCCACTTAGTGTGTGACAGATTTTTCAAAAGTGTGTTTTTGGTATATTGTTGGCGACCAGAATCGAGGGCTGCACGGTGGCGCAGCAGGTAGTGCACATGCCTCACCAGCAAGAAGGTCACCGGTTCGATTCCTGGGTCGGGCCTTTCTGTGTGAAGTTTGTATGTTCTTCCTGTGTATGCATGGGTTCTCTCCGGGTACTCCGGCTTCCTCCCACAGACCAAAAACATGCTCATTAGGTTAATTGGTGACTGTAAAATTGCCCCTAGGTGTGAGTGTGAGTGTGAATGGTTGTGTGTTTGTGCCCTGCGATCAACTCCGGTGACCGGTCCAGGGTGTACCCTGCCTCCAGCCCGTTGACGGCTGGGATAGGCTCCAGCACCCCCCGCAACCCCGAAAGGGATACGCGGTATAGAAAATGGATGGATGGGTGGATGGAACCAAACTCGAAAGAGCTAGGTTTAGAGGGGGGTACTGATTGACTGATTTATACATACACTTAGTTTTGATTTGTTAGCTTCAATAGGCTTAGGGGTGCTTTTTCCCCCTTGTATTTTGGTTCTCGTTTCGTTTCCATTTGAATAGTAGGCCTCATTTAGGAGGGTTTTATTTTCCATTTTGTTTGGTGTGGGATTTAGGTAGCTCTTATTTTTAGAGAGTTCTCGTTTGGTTAGTATAAGCTCTTCCTCTTGAAGAGTTCTCTTTTAGTTATAGTTAGTTAAACTCTCAGTTATAGAGTTCCATTTTGGTTTGCATTGCTTAAGCTCTTTCTTTTGAGGAGTTCTCTTTGTGATGATCGAAGTAATGAGACTCAGATGCAGACCAAGTGTGAGTGACCAGTTATTGGGTTTATTTAACAGAGTTCGGGCAGACTCTCAAGAAAATGGTATGGAGGTGGATTAGCAGAAGACGTGTGGATCTTGAGGGCATGGTGGAGTACGGTGTGATGGACAAGAATCTCGATAGGTTGAGGTGAAACGTGGTAATGCAGTGCAGGAGAGGACACAGAATGTGGTGCGGGCTAGAGGCAGGTGGCTGAGCGGGGTCCAGCGGCGAGGTGGCAGGGATGATGATGAAGGGAGCAGGACACCGGTAACGGGAAGCGGAGGAACCTCTGGGAGGAAGATTAGAATAGAGATCCGGTGAGCAAACATGGAGTATACAAACTAACTATCACAAGTATTCACAGGGAAACACGTAGAGGGCCGGCTATGCCACTGAGAGGCGGAAATAATCTGGCGACGAGCCCTCCGCTGAACGCCGTCTTTATCCCGTCCGGGATTGAGATGGGGATCAGCTGCGTAGTGCCAGCTCCCAAAACTCCGCCCAACCTCAGCTGAAAAAGGACTACACAAAAAAGACCAGCCCCACACACTATGAAGGAAACTAACAAAACATAAATATCACACCAATCATCACACTCTTTTAGTTATAGTTAGTTAAGCTCTCATTTTAGGAGAGTTCTCTTTTGGTTTTGATTATTTCATTTGTTTGAAAAGCACCCACTCGCTCTTTTTGTTGTCTTGGCCTTTGCCTTTTGTGATTTGCAACAATTTTGAATACTTTGATTTGAATAAATAACTTCTTTTCAACCACTTCCATCGGTTGTTTTTTGTTACTTCCCTACCCCTAGCGAGCTGGGTCGTAACAACAGCTAACATGATAGCTTTCTCCATTCTCCAGAATTAGCTCAGGTGACGATCAGACAATGAGTTAATACAGTATAAATGATTTGTACTTTTGATTGCGACTGGCGTCAAACTGTACAGCTTACACTGAGGTGGAGCATAGATACACAAAATGGTGCTACAATGCTAAGATTAAAGCTACCTCAACATCTCCATTCCCTCAATAAACTGAAAAATGGTCTTGGTTAATGGTGTGAAGTTCCATGTCAGAGGTTCTCTCTGAGAAATGAAAGAATGAGTCACTTTGAGCAAGTCCACTGGTTAAAGCAATTCTACTGAAATTAACTAATATTGGTGTGAAATGTTGCCGTTGCACACACTGGTGTGACTGTGCCCTGAGAGTGTGAATTGCAGTGAGTTTTGCCTGACAGAAAAAAGCGGAGAGAAAACATGAGAAAACCAGAGATAGACAAGATATTGGAGACGTGGAGAGAACAATGACAATGGAGGGATGAGGGTGAAGGGGAGAGCAAGCATCCCATAATGTCACAGACACTTGATATATGCTTTACCCACTAGGACACCAACACCAGACTGTTCAATGAAGAAAAGAAAGTGTAGCGTAGGAGGACACGTGAACAAAAGAGTGGGTGATGAAAGACAGTGAAAAGAAAATGGGAAAAAGCATTTGAACAAAAGGAGAGGGCAGAACAAAGAGTTTCACTTAAACATAACTAGTTGTTATAGAGCAGAAGTCAAGAAAATGCTTAGAATAAAAGCTTGGGAGCCATGCCACGGCATTAAAAGACAAAGATTAACAATGTAGAAATAAATGGAAACACTATAAAAACACTGTTGCTTAAAAGACAGTGCCAAGCAGCAGGCTCTGGCTTTCGACACAAGGTGACAGCCAATAAGGCTGCGTCTCACATGGACAATGGCAAACAGAATTCTTATTTCTCCTGATTTATTTTCAAAATACTTAATCTGTTGCAGTCTCATGTCAAGCTTCTGTAAGAGTAAATGTGTATTATGTGACTTGTGTCTGGTGTTCAAAGAATCATTATTCTTGTGAAGAACTCAAAATAGAATAGAGGGCATTTGGTGAAGGTAGACAAGTTATTCCAGGCTGTTATTAATGGTGTGGGATGGGAGCCCTGTGAACTTAGCCATTTTATCTTGATGAGATGCATGAAAACATGCTTGCAGAGAGAATATGTTTGTGGGATAAAGAACAGAGCATGGAGAACAAAGATTATCCAAAATCCATTTTGTGAATATACAGTAGGCTGTAAAAGAATTTTTAAGGAGATTGCTGTTTGTGGGGAGATCTTGAGAATTTGAGATGGTGAGGGTGAATTGGGATTTTTATTGAACACGCTTCCTGTTCGATTAATGGATATTGTGCTCTAAGAGGACAGAGTTCATTGTCTGCACAAATTAGGTTAGAGTAGAGTTGGAATATACTGAAACTGAAACTTCTTTTGTTGTTGTTGTTGTTGTTGTCATTGTCGTTGTTGTTGTTGTTGTTGTTGTTGTTGTGGGGAAAATTGCAGAACATGGGTCACAGACTAGACCGTAACATAAGAGGCATACATGGCAGGATGATCCTTCAAACATCCAGTGTCTGTCAATGGGCATCCTTACCCTCATCAGGAAGTCATAATTTCATGATGACAATGGTATGTTTCTGTAATACTTTAATCAATGCATGCTATTCTTGTAATTTTCAGAGGTTTGGTACATGGACTTACTATGTTTCTCAATACAAGGACAGGTAGTATATAAGTAACAATTGACTGTGGCAACAGACTCAACATATTTTTGTCTTATAAACATAAACAAAAAAAAAAGGATACATAATAACATTAACTAATATGTGCATATCTGTATATATGCACACCTGTGCATTCACAGGTGTGCATATTACCCTTTGCCTCTCTCACATATTTACCACACTCAGCCGCAATTATTGCCCATCACTTTCAATCTCTCCGCCAAGGTCCCTCTGCCAAATCAACTTTGACTGGTCATCTATCTATCACCATATTATCAGTAATATTGTATGGCTTTGAGATAATGCAGCTCCTATTTGCAAAAATTTCCAAAAGTTTTTTTCCCACCAAATTAAATTTCTGCAACAGCTTATCATATGACGAAAACAGCCCATCCTCAAATAGATTGTTAATGGTGCTTAAACCTCTAGAGTGCCACTGTTTCCAATACACAGATTTCTTTCCAATACAGACATCAGGATTATACCACAACGATGAGTATCTTTGTAGAGTGTGTGTAAGTTTAAACATTTTATGTACTCTGCTCCAGATGTCTTTTGAATGTTGAAGTACTGGATTTGTGATATTAGACCTTTTTGTGATAAAACCTCCATGGGTCGGAAAGGCGAGCATATCTCGTTTTCTACCTCCATCAGAGCTGCTTTATCCTCTGTAGCCTGCCAGTGCCTTGCTATTTTGGCCATCTCAAAAGCTAAATAATACAATCTTAGATCTTGGAAGCCCAGACCTCCCTTCTCTTTATGTGCACATAATTTTCTTAGTTTTATTCATGGTCTTTTACCACCCCATAGAAAATGTTTTATTACATCATCCAGTTATCTAAAAGTGGTGGATGGTATCTTAATTGGTAGCATCATTGTCACATAACTAAACTGTGGGGCAATTATCATTTTTACAACATTAATTTTTCCCCACAATATGAGTTTTAATTTTCCCAACTTATCAAGGTTTGTTTTTAGCATTTGAAGTAAGGGGTTAAAGTTTAGTGCCACTATTTTGTCTATAGCCTCAGAAAGTTTGATGCCAAGATATTTCATTCCCTCTCGTGCCCACCTAAAATTAAACTTCTCCACCATAAATTAAATACATGACTCGGAGAGAGGCATTGCCTCAGATTTGCTCCAGTTCATGGAATAGCCTGAAAGATTTGAAAAGGATTGTATAGTGGCCATCAGATGTGGCAGAGAAGTTAAAGACTCGGATACTACTGCTAAAATATCATCAGCATATAATAATAATTTATGCTCATTATCTCCTCCCCTTACTGCTATTATTCCAGGATGTGCTCTAACAGACACTGCTAGAACCTCTAAAAAGTTGATGAACAATAATGGGCTCAGTGAACATCCCTGTCAAATTCCTCGGGTCAGATTAAAGAAAGGGGAGATTATTCCATTTGTCATCACTGCTGCCTTAGGTTCTTTATACAACATTTTTATCCATTTAATGAAGTTAGAGTTGAAGCCAAAATGAGATAGGGTGGAGAACAGAAATTGCCACTCCACCCTATCAAAGGCCTTCTCTGCGTCCAAAGAAATGGCAGTTATAGGAACATTTTGGGATTGACTCAGCCACATTAAGTGTAGCAGGAGTCTAACATTATCAGTAGAAGTTCTATTTTTCATGAAACCAACCTGATTGGGGTGAATGATACTCGGTAAAACCAATTGAAGATGTGTCACTAAGATTTTTGTAAGAATCTTACAATCAAGATTATGCAGATTTATGGGTCTAAAATTGGAGGGGTCTGCTGCGTCTTTACCTGTTTTGGGAATTAGTGAGATTACAGCTACATTAAAAGATGGAGCTACATGACCCTTATCAAATATCTCCTGATATACCCTCTGTAATACTGGCACAACAATATCTGCAAAGGTTTTATAATATTCCACTGGGAGTCTGTAATAACCCGGTGACTTCCCATTTTTCATTGAAGAAATTGCCTTCCTTATTTCAGCCTCGGTTATGGGTGATTCCAATCCAGCTGCCTCCTGAAGTTGAAGCTTGGATATGTCTGTATTGAGGAGAAACTGTTCTATATCTTCTTGTGAGGTGAAATTTGTGTATTTGTTTGACCCATCCGACCATCCCATCTTCCTCCATTTGCAGACTTTCTTGGTTACCATATTACCTCACCTTAGTCTGAGCATCAAATATTGTTGGGGAGGGGTTTGTTAGCATGTTTATTTCTGCCGTTGGCCATTTTAATATGGGGGTCTATGGGGATTTACTTACTTTTGGAACTAGCTTCTAGTGGCCATTTGAGGAACTGCATTCATTTTTCAGCACCAGAGGTTGCTGCTTGATTTATCATCTTCTGCAGGTCTCAGGTTATCCGGTAAACGTCCCATAAATCACGTCTCAAGTCTTTCTCCCGAATGACTGCAATAGGAGGCTAATTAACATTTGAGAAACTGGTCCATCTGGTCTGTTAGAGAGTATCATTGCTAAAGGATGTAATACAGGAATGGTGTCTCAAGACACCCCATATGTTCCTGTTTTCCAGTGTGTATACTTGATTTGAGCCAGTGAAAACAGTGTTATTGTTCAATAAGAAGGGCATTTAATTAAATTTGCATTTTATTTCTAGAAGTTGTTCAACACATTGCCAAACAACTAAAGTATTGGCAACAATAGCACCCATAGGTTTCACATCCTTATTAATCACCTGAGAATAGTGAGTCATTAATTACAGAGCATTTTCTGTAGCTCCTCAGGCAAGGACAGATGAGTCATCAAGCATAGTTTTTGAGTTGGAACAGCCAAGAGAAAAAATACTATTGGGAAAAGGTTACTTTACTGCAGACTTTCTATAAGGGTTGATAAGGGTTGGAGATATGTCTAGGTTTTACTGACCAAAAAGTTTTCTCACCAGATGCACACAGTCCCATATATTTCAGAAAATGTATTCTGTGTTCCTCTGAGCTGTTCTGCCAAGCAACATTTACACACCTTACCATCCATCCATCCATCCATCCATCCATCCATCCATCCATCCATCCATCCATCCATCCATCCATTTTCTATGCCGCTTATCCCTTTCGGGGTCGCCTATCTCGGCTACACACCTTACATATTTGCATTTTCCACCTTAGTGACAGTCTATTTGGACTTTAACCCAAAGCTATCAAGAATAATTTCCTTGTTCTAAGCAGGATGTTTTCTCAGTTGTTTGATTGACTTCGTTGAAATTCAGCCCATCCCCGACAATGAAAAAATAAATAAATAAGATAAATCTTAGACTTGCAGCTTCAGTAGAAAATAGATGATATACTAGAATGTAACTACCAAACAATTACAAAAGTCCATACTTAAGCTACCCTGTTTTTGTTTCCAAAAATGTTACGAAAAGGAGCACAGTTTAGTTTTCAATATGAGGACTTGACAGATGGTGTTGTGCAAGTTTCTGATGGGACTTTGATCTCAGTGGTAGGTCAGACTTACTCATCCCTTGAGTCCTCTCAGACAATACTGATTGGAACTTTCGAATACTTTTGGGGCCTTTAGATCCGTAATGGAGAACAAACTGCTATAAAATCAAGTTCATGGAAATAAAAATCTTAAATAAGATGATGTTTGGGAAGTAGAATATATTTACAGGAAGGAAGAATACTTTCTAATGTGTCTGTAAACTCAGCTGTAAAAGTAGCTGTTTTAGAAATGAAGAGGACATTTTCTTCCAGTATTTTTACCAGTAAAAATACATTCAAACAATGGCTATATGTCTTCTTACATTAAATGAATCTAAAACAAGACTATGACCTGAGCAAAATATGGCACACAGGCCGATCTGGCCCACTGAGAGTTTCCATGGGGCCCATGACACCATCATGAGCACTTAGAAGTATTGCCATTAAAATCTAACAGTCAATATAATGTTGCTTACTGTTAAAACATAATTGGACCTTTGTTCTAAAAGGGTTCAGTATTGTGTTCATCGGTCATAACAATAACATGTCTGTTTAATATTAAATAGTAACTTATTAACTGGGTGTGTATGTCCTATGCATGCTATACCATAAAACTTCAAGTTCTGAATCATGCCAACAACAATTAGCCAAAAATTCCATCACGTGGCAATTCAAAAAATTGTGACCAACAGTAGAATTGTATTACTGTGGCAGCCAGATGTCTGCTCATAGACATCTGTGTGCATTTCTGGTATGTCCTATACAGACTACATACCCCTGACTGTGCCATTATAGGAGATGTGACCATTATTAGGGGTTTATGGTATCTGTCAGCTGTGAAAAGAACATGTTCTTACTCTGCGCTCAAGTTAGTAATAAAAAAAATATGCAGCATCCAGTTAGACTCTCAAAAAAATAGCTTGCTGAGAAACACTTCAGGTGACTGTCGTACAGTGGTGAAGTTTAGGCACCAAAACTGCTTCATTATTTTTAGGAAAAGAGTCTGTGTCTGACTCACCTCTCACCTCTAGTGTGCATCAATCTTCACATGTAAAAATGCCTATAATTGGATTTTTCCCCAAAGTGTAAGAATTTCTTTAATGTTAAACTCCCCCCACCAAAGACAATAAGAAAAGGTGTTGTACCCTCCCTGGTCCCACAGTATGTGAGGTCTTAGCATAATGCCTGCTGTTGAATCATTTATTGAAAATGGCATCTTAACGACATCTTAAAGAAAGCTTCATGCTCAAAATGAAACGTCTGTTGTTTGGCTCAAATAACTAACAAAAGACTAGCTTTTGGGTTGAAAGATCAAATCAAATCTACATCAATTAAAAGAAGAAAATATAATTCAGAAAAATAAAAAAATACGTAAAAATGGAGGCTGGTGAAAAAATACTGCTCCTTCTAAAAGCTGCTAACCTGAACTGACAGAACACTGTTCTGAGCCCACACATATGAGACTTTCCCCACGAGTAGGAAAAACATAGAAAAAAGTAATAGTTTCACTTTTTAAACAACAATTTTGATTGTCCAAAAACAACAACAACAACAACGACAACAACAACAATGAAATTTCTTAATTAAGGTGACACTAATACCACAAAAGCCAGGACAAAATGTGTTTTCAAAAGTGTTGCATGTTTCATTTGCATCATTTGCATTTCATACTTTTCAACGTTAAGCAAAGTTACACATCACATTTAAAATCCAGTTTGTAACTTGATATGCCAGCTTGAAGGGGACCTTTTAGACTTGATTTAGCAAAAGATTACATGCAAATGATGGAGCTTTTCATACTTCCATTAGTTCCTGCTTTGAATGACTGGAGTGCATGCTAAAGACACGAGAAGATAACTGCTTGTGGCAGGACGGCACAGCCCGTCTCCACTCATGTTGTCAGGTGGATAGCTGTGTAGGCTCGCCTCTTCTCCCCGCCCATCGAGTGACACTGGGCTGGGAGCAATTATCCAATTTCGCCAGTGTACTGGGCAAGGCCAGCCAAAGCTATATATAGGGGAGGGCTGCACCTCTCAGATGTGCGTCCTCCCACCTCATCCGGAAACCTGAGCGTGTGTGTCGGCAGTGTGGTTTGGCGTGGCGGAGTTGGATCCACGTGGCTGTCTTGAGACGTAGGTCGGCGTGTCTCCTCTGCTCACTTTGCCAGGTAGGCTCGGACACTATTACTGCGTCTCTGGCTCGTATTGGTGCCATGTCTGATGCGCTTTCTGCTCTCCGGCAGAGTTGGCCTATACTCTGGCTGGGGGTTGGGAGTGTTTGGCCTCGGAGCCGTGCGCAATAATTCGCCCACCGCGTTGGGAATCCTCAGGTAGGCTGACTCGTTTGTGTCTGGCGTGTCTCGTGCGCTCTGTCGGGCTGCACGTTATGTGACTCTGCTCTGTTTGCTGTTAGCAGTTATAAAGGTGGTTGGTTGGTGGCTATCTCTCCTGTTGCCTGTGACGCTGCGCCCTCACTCACGGGTATGTATGCGTGATTGTTTTCATCCATCTAATTGCAATTCACGTTTTAATTTTAGTGTGTATCACAGCAGGTGGCTCCTCCTCTGACGTGGGCCGCTGCGCTGCTGCTGCTGTTCTGTCCACCTGTTCCGTCTCGGGTTCACCTCAGCAAGCTTATTGTTCTCGTACATTTGTGTTTATTGTTTTTCGTTGTTTTGTTTTTTTTGACATCATCATTGTGTGCGTGTGCGTGCGCGGGCGCTTGGAGTTTCGCACGCCGGGAGTAAGTCAATCTGGATGAAACTCACACTGAGATTGGTTCAGCCTTTTAACCTTTGAAATATCATTAATAAACTTTTTCTTTTATATTTTATTTTGGAATCCGTCAGTCTCTGTGTCTCTCGTACCTGTGTGACCTTTACAGTATTAGAGAGGCGTTTCCCCTCTGACATATTTCCTGGGGGTGAAATTCCCCTAGGTGGCGTTGTCGACACTTATTAGCAGAAATAAATAAATCCAACCCTCGTAGCATTGCCACATACTACTGAGGGTAAAAGCTATCAGATTTTGAAAGTGGCATCTCTGCTGAATTGATGCATAGTGAAATTATACTCACCCTTCCCTTGGGAGTGCCCCGAAAGCACAAGATTCTGGCACGTGTGTCATTATCTTCATGGCTGGAGGGACAGCCCATTTATGCAATAAAAAGAACATATCTTTAAATATAGTGTTATCTACAGAAGAAGTTTTATCAAAACTGGTGGAAAAGTGAGCAGTTTTTTCTCAATACTTTGTCCATTCAACTCATGAAAAAGGATGTGTTGGAGATATGTGGCTTTCATAGGACAGGGATCATATGCCACATAAAGATGGAAAGTATTCATGAATAAGAATGTGACAAAGCCAAATAAGTAATTTCTCTTTGAAATATGTCTAAGACAAGAGGGGAAGATTGTACTAAAGGTAAACACTTTTAATCCATTACAGTGTTACAGAGGGTGGGGAAAATGAATATATGGGAGCATTAGGCTAATGATTCGACAGTCAGCAGCTGCATGATTAATTACAGGTGCACAGAAATAGGATGCAGCTCTCTCTCACACACACAGCCCTACACATAGATAGACACATTTACTTACAATGAGAAGCACAAGTGTGTGACAAGACACACATACACACACACACACACACACACACACACACACACACACACACACACACATACATACATACATACATACATACATACATACACACACACACATTCTGTATAAAGGGTGGTGGTATTAAAAACTAATATTGCTGGGGGACAACTGCACATGGAAAAATGAAAATTGCACATGGTAAGATAATTAAGTGCAGTGTTTTCCATTATTGCACAGTATTTAAAAAAATATGTATATGCATGGGTGTAGTGCAAACAGTAGGTATGTAAACACAGTGCTACATTAAACAATGCTATAGTTGAACAGTCTCACTGCAGTTGGAGTGAGGGACCTGCAGTAGTGTTCCTTCTTACAATGTAGGTGCAGCAGTGTGCTGCTTAGGGCCCCGGTCATTTCATGCAGGGGTTGGATGGGCTGTCCATGATTGATGTCATTTTGGCGAACATTCTCCTCTCATCCACCTCCTCAGTGTGTGTGCAGAGTGTAGTCAGGACAGAGCCAGTTAATTTAGTCTTGTTCCGTCCCTCTCAGAGCTTCCACAGCCCCAGCAGACCACAGCATAGAACATAGCAGATGCCACCACAGAGTCATAAAATGTTTATAACACTGTCCTACACACTCCAAAGGGCCTCAACCTGGTACACATCCAACAATGGCTGCATCATCGGAACTTTTGGATGTGACAGCTGTCAATGTTGTGTCTGAAGTCTGATGCGTACAGTGTGAAGAGGAAAGGAAAGAGCACTGCCTGCTGCCCCCATGCTGCAAACCACCACATCAGACACACAGTTGTGAAGCTTCACATACTTTGGTCTGTTGGTGAGGTGCAGTAGTTGATGGTCCACGCAGCCAGTTGCAGTCTACTCCCAATCCTTCCAGCTTCCCTGTGAGCAGTGACGGTTGGATCGTGTTGAAAGCACTGGAGAAATCCAAAGACATGACCCTCATCGTGCTCCCAGTGTTCTCCAGGTAGGAAAGGGATCAGGGGAGCGGGTAGTTGACCGCGTCCTCCTCACCAATGCCTGGTCAATTCGCAAACTGTAGGGGGTCCTGCTTGCTGCTCACCAGGTGAAGGAGGTGGTTCAGTAACCTCCTCTCCAAGGTCTTCATCAGGTGAGAAGTTAAGGCTACTAACCTGAAGTTGTTGGGCTTTCTGGCTGACCAGCTAATTGCTAATTCTGTCTGTTGTTTGGGTTAAAATACCAACTTAAGACATGTGTTCTAGTTGCTGGGAAACTATAGCAGCCATGGTTAAAGAAAAAGCTACTTTGACTGTATTAAATGGGAAGTGAACAGGAGTCTCCTGTGTCAAAGACAGACATTTTGCTGACCAAAAAGTGCTTGGGGTGAGGCACACTTGAACTGGAGATCTTTTCCAACAGTGTACTTAAATTTACAACCTTATTTAAGTAGCTTCTAATAATCCCATTTAATATATACATCCTCATATCAAGTTTAACTGACAGCACTTGCCCTGTGATTTTCCCTCATATAATTCCAGAACAAATATGGGCCGAGCCAGGAATTGCCATGGGCCGAAAGAGAAAAGTCAGCTTTTTGGAGGGCCAGATCATGGCGATGGTAGAAGAGATTGAAGCCAGGCAACACATATTATTCGGTGGACAAAATAGTTGACAAAGCCAAACATGCAGATTGGCAGAGTGTCATCGCAGTGAATGAGCCAGACAGGAACACAGAACTGCTTATACGTTGTTTTGTGCTTAAGTCATACTTAAGATCAAAGTTGATGGAGGCCCCAGGTTCACACAAAATAAGAGGCAGTTTAATTCTTAGTGCTGGTGTTTCTCAACATTTCTCTACCATTTGCTTTTTCCTTCCTCTCTTTCACAGAGCTTTCTGTCATGGGGCAAAAAAGCATAGGCATCTCTTTACAGTGGGCAATGTGTAGGTGGGCTGAGAGGTTGAGAGAGAGGCCCTGTTTTGTGAAACCACAGATCAAACCTGTACAACCAAACATCTATTATTTACCAGAAACTCATGAAACTCATATCAAGTCACAAAGCATCTTCATGGCTGGATAGTTACTCAGCTGGCCATTCATCCTCAGCAGCATTCATTTCCCACAGCTGTCTGTCCCTTCTTTGCCTTTCTAGAAGGTATTAGGGCAATAAATAAAGCTTGGGTGACTGGATTGTATGCATATTAAACAAAATGAGAGAAAGTAACCTTTCCTGCACAAATACTCTGAAGAAAGATGATTGCATGGTGACATACCTGTAGCAACCAACAAATAGGTGGGAAACCAATAATAATAGACCAATAAACATGGCTAGAAAACAAGTGGCTGTTTATTGAGGATGCCAGTGGAAAAAAGAAAAAAACATGTCTGACAGTTTTCATTTGGGTGAGAGTGTAGAAATCCAATTTCAATGCATGCTTGAGTTGCATTTTAATGCCAGGTATAAATGTAATTCATCTATAACAATGGTCTACAAGCATTTGTCACGGAGACATCACAGCTCATTTCCCTGATGAATTTGACTCGAGATGGCAGATGGTTGCAAACCACTGAACTAAATCATATTATACACAACTGTGTGTTATTGTCAGGTGTAATGCCAGTCATTTTCATGGTTATGGAGTTTCCCCAAGTGATCAAATGCGATGCAGTAGCATGAAAAGGAGCCAGTGAAGCAACCAGCAGGTCAATTTCTGACTCTGTCTCAAGAACATATGTGTAACACAGATGTGACAAACTGTCCAAAAGAATGGAATAGAACTTTTATGTAAGAAAATGCTGAAGACCTTGAATGACAAATGAATAGCTGCAGAATGAGGCAGGTGTGATGTAAATTCATGTAAATATATACAATAACACTACTTATCTACTTACACAGGCCAGGGTCACACTCCATGCCCTATGGGCATAATCACTTATGTCCATAGCACAAGATGTGTTCACTTATCCCTGGCTGACCAGTTTTTCTGTCAATGCAAATTCCTGCTGTTCCATTGTTATTGATTTATTGTCATACTGTTGTGTAAAACATCATATTTGGAGCCTGGTTGTAGGAATTTACTCCCATTAGACCATGTGAGTATTAGTTAGGTCCAACACGGATGTTGGTGACAAGGGCTCGTTCACAATCAGTGTTCCAGTTCATCCCAAAGGTGCTGGAGGTGGTTGAGGTCAGTGCTCTGTGCAGGCCAGTCAGACCAACCTGGGAAAACCATTTCTTTATGGAGCTTTGTGCATGGGGGCATTGTCATATTGAAACAGAAGAGGGACAAATACAAGTTGGAAGCAGGCAAATGCCTATAATAGATATGTGTACTGCAGTATTCAGACTGCACCTATTCATTTTGTCCAGTGTTTGTTTGTATAGGGATAAGTAGATAACATGAGCCACAGCATTTAAGATGATGCAATTGCTTTGTAATACACAGAAATCAACACTAAGATACAGACAAAACAACAAACTTGAAAATTAAATATACAGAAACACGTGGATATGCATCTTTTAATTCTGAACTCTCATTGCTGTGATTTTTCTGACGTGGCTTTTTAGTTGTTGAAGTTTGTTTTTCTGTATTGTTTTCTTCTTTTTTTTTTTTCTCAACTAGTGTGACTACATAGAGACATCAGTTTTCAGACGAACTACTATGTGATTGCTCCATAGCAAACAGACAGAGTAGCAAAGCATGTACTCATTTGTTATGCTTTTTATTTCAACCTGCATTCAAAGGAGATACCTCTGGTACAATTACTTATGTATCTTAAACTCCTTTATACAAATTATGCTCTTTACTTCAGAATTTTTTTACAGCATGTACTATATCAAAAGGAAAGTACTCATCAAAATGTTAATATATGGGTCATTCTTCAACTACGGTAGAATTTGTGTCCTTTGCAGGAATAATAGATACAAAACACATTTCTTGATTTTTTTTTTTTTTTTGGCACAGTTACTTGACACCAAGAGGAACATACAAAAATTAATTTAAAGGTCAAGTGTTATTTTTACTACATAAACCATGGTTTTATATGTATGGATTGTGCTATTGTGCGATTGTCCCTCGGTCAGATTTTTGACCTTCAATCCCTCTTACTATTGAATTACATTTTGATTTAAAAACTAACTTTACAGACAAATGGTACATAAATACCTATTTTAATGAAACATACCATGTGTTGTAAGATACAGTAGTATTAAATGTCTTTTTTTATAAAAAGAACACCTGTCCCTTGGGGTCACTGTCATTTCCATCACACACCACAAAATGTAACTTTAGGGAGGTTTTTTTTAAGGTTTGAACACCTGCAACCATGGTAACAGTCAGTCACAGGAGAGCACATGGCAGGAGAGCAGAGCTAGCTCCCTGGAAGAATATGAAAGCTGACAAAAATCAAGGTAAATATTTCCCAAACAAAGAATATGTTTATTGGTCATCATTTCCAAACAGCTCATATTTTCTTTGAATTTATAAATAATGATTAAAATAACATTTCATATTGTGCATTTTGTATATATTTAATGCTAGCTTTAAAACAGAGATTAGCATGCTAATACAACATGAGATTTAAGAAAAAATGTGACACATTGTCATTTCCACAACAGTCATTTCCATCACGTTTTTCATTGTGATGGAAATGACGTGTTGTGATGGAAATGACAATGCTGGTGTTATGAATGCTTTTTATTTGGCTTATATCAAGCTAATATAATATTAACTTAAATAATCCCACAAAACACTTGATCAACTAATTCATACATTCAATTCAATACATAAACTACAAGAATAGAATAGTTACCTAAATGTGACACCTGTTCTTTTAGGATGGCACGAAAGACCACAGCAGAGAGATCGAAGGCATACAGAGAAAGACTTAAATCAGATCCAGTTAAATACAATGAGTTTTTAAAAAGAGACAGAGAAAGATGCCTGAGGAAAAAAGAGCAAGGGGTTGTCAAATCTGTGACAGAATTGACACACACAGAGAAAAGAAAAGTGCGAAGACAATGGAGAACTTCTCAACAAAACAGACGCAAGAAGTTGAAAAGATTAGCTGCAGTTGAGAATTTTATGGCTCGATCAACACCCCCACAGTCGCCAGAAGACATGGTTGTTCACCCAGTCTCACCTACCAACTCCAGCTCCACTGACCCACCTGAAACACCTCAACTTCCTGCACATAACTGTGCACAGAGAAGAGGGAGGAAAAGGGTTGCAAAGAATAGGGCAAAGGTTTACAGAGATCTTTATGCAACTACTGTTAAGCTTGAGGATGCTTTACGGAAGGTGGAGAAATACAAGAAAAGATGTGACAGACTTAAGAAGAAAATGGAAATGGTCAGCTCACCAAAGCTCAAAACCAAACAACAGATGAAGCAAAGAACAAAAGATTTAAGAAGAACTCTTCTGTTTCAGAACACAATTATTTCACAGATAAAAAAGAAATATCAAAATATGCACACTGCTAAAGACCGACAAGTGATCTCTAAAGTTGTGGCTGGTAAACTCCTGAAGAAATACCGCCTGCTCGGCTTTGCCAGAAAGGAGTTTGGGTTTTCACCTAAGCTGATGAAAACAAACAAAACAAGGGCAACCAAACTCAGCAAGGAAGTGGAGAAAAAAATAATATCTTTCCTGGAACGTGATGATAACAGTAGGATAACAACAGGAAAGAAGGAGACAGTTACAAAGAGCAAGAAAAAAATGCAAAAACGCTTCCTAGTTGAGTCCATGAGAACACTTCACCAGAAGTTTAAAATGGAGCATCCTGATGTTGCAGTCTCTTACAGCGAGTTTTGCAAAAGGCGACCTTTCTGGATTATTAAACCAACAATCAAGGACAGAGACACATGCCTCTGTAAAATACATGCAAACCTCCAGTTTATGGCAGACGGACTGTTTTATCACAAAGTAATAAAAAGTGCAAAACTCAGTGACCTAATGGAGTCTGTGGCATGCACAAATGCAACAAAGGAGTGCATGTACAGGGAGTGCCCTGACTGCAAGGATAAAGAACTGCTGACCTCTGACTTTGATGCAGGAGAGCAAACCTGGTGGTTTGAATGGAGAAGCAAGGTTGAAGAGAGGGAGAAGACCAAAAAAGATGGAACAAAAGAAAAGTTTAAAGTTCATCTCACAGCCAAGGAAAAAGTCAATGGGACTGTACAGACACTGCTGGAAGATTTTTCAGAACAACTTAAAAAAAAAGATGGGAAAACACATCTTCAACATCAAACATCAGTATTCTGCTCTGAGGGCCCTGAAAGAAAATATGAGAGGGGATGAGATGGTCTTGCAAATTGATTTTGCAGAAAACTATCTGTGTAAATATGGAAATGAGATCCAAGCAGTCCATTTTGGTGATTCCCATCAACAAGCCACTCACCATACAAGTGTGGCCCACACCAAAACTGGGGTGATATCTCTCTGTTCTATTAGTTCATCAATGCGCCACGACCCATCAGCCATCTGGGCTCATCTCAACACCGTACTCCCATACCTTAAAACACTGAACCCAGCTGTAACCACACTGCATGTTATCAGTGATGGGCCTACCACCCAGTATAGGTCCAAGAAAAACTTCTTTTTTTTGAGCAAAATCCCCTTTCAGATGGGATTTAAAAGGACCACGTGGAACTTCCTGGAGGCAGGACATGGGAAAGGCCCAGCTGATGGGATTGGTGCAGCTGTTAAAAGGCAGGCTGACTCACTAGTGGCAAATGGCACTGATCTTCCAAATGGAAGGGTGCTGTATGAGGAACTTTCAAAACAGCCATCTACTGTGAAACTGATGTATGTCACTGAGAAGGAGATTGAGGAAATGGATAGTCTCCTTCCTGATGCCCTGCAGACTATCCGGGGCACAATGCAGATACATCAGGTAAACCTTTTTCACCACATCCACATCATTTTTTTTAAGAAACAGTGTTTTTTAATGGGTGTAAATCATTCATGTTAATTCATGCCTTGTGGTGTAATTTCAATACCATATGCTTCTCTAGATTGTCTCTGCAAGACCAGGAGAGATATCTTGGCGTATTCTAAGCTGCTTCTGCTCAGAACCCCATCTTTGCAAATGTTTTGGTCCTCAGACCGTATACACGGAGGCTGGCGCTGAGAATCCTGCATCCACAAGCACATCCACAAGCACAACAGCTCAGTCCATTGCAGACATTCATGAAGGACTGATTGGAAAATGGTGTCTGGTCACTTATGATGGTGATCTTTATCCAGGCATCATACAAGATGTTGGCTCTGACAGCTGTGCTCTGGTGAAAAGCATGAGTCGTGTTGGCAGAAACAGGTTTTTCTGGCCAATGAGAGAGGACGTGATCTGGTATCAACCTAAAGATGTTGTCAGACTGGTACCAGAGCCTCAGCAAGTGACAAAGAGGCACGTGATGTTGGATCCCACAGTTTGGGCAGAAATATGTTCTGCTCTTGACTATGAGGGATAAAAGCAAGGATCCATATGCAAGTCTGACAGTTTGTGAGTTAATTGGCTAGCATAACAACTACAAATCACATATGTTGAAAAGTTTGATTTAGCGTAGTTAAACATTCATTCAATGTTGGTATTGGAGAGAGCATTAGTTCAAAAAATGCATATGATAAAAAGTGCAGGGCAGCTAGCACACAGGTTTTCCAGCAATCACATGACATTTATGAATTTTTCTATTGTGTGCTAGAACAGGTTTTACAGGGATGATAGGAGGAACAATGTGAGGACATACTGTTTACTGTAAGACTCAGGTTGTTTTAAATGATATGTTTGGATCAGAAAGCCTTTGTCAGTTTAAAATTGCTACCGTTTCAACATTTTTAGGATGGAAAAACCTATGGTCTGAATTTGATTGCCATGAAATGAAGAATTGTATTTTCCTGTGTAGGTTTTAGCACATAGAGAGCAGGGAAGGAGCAATTGTCTACCATCTAAATGTGCATTAATAGTTAAATGTTACAATGTTAAGACTGATGTTACTTTGTTTAAATAATAAAAGTGAACTTTGTTCAGCGATGTTGGTTGTCACATGTCATTTCCAACACATGCTGTCTTTTCCATCACGCAATGTCATTTCCATCACATCACACGTTTGTAAAAAAAAAAAAATTATAAAAATAACACAGTCACACTAATAATATTTTGTATTTTTGAAAATTATGCAGCTATGGCTGCAATTCATATCTGGGATTGGAAAACTCATGTTTGTGTCATGAAAGAACTTCATTGAAAGACTTCAGTAAAAGGGTTTAAAGGTGTTTGTCATCTTAATAATGGAAAAATATTGTCCTTACAATCCTGAAAATAAATATATTTATATATTTGGGATCATTTATGTGTGAAATTTCATGAAATGTTTTGAAAACATGAGTTCTGTAAATAATTTTGTTTGTAAAACACATTGTTTGTGGTGTGATGGAAATGATGCTTTCCCCTGAATGTTCGACTAAAATAAGAAAAAATATATATTGTCTATATAATTACATCACAACAGCTACCAGAATGTATTTCTACACATAATGGATAAGCAAAACATATCAAAATATTACCTAAAATATGTGTTTGATTTTCAAAAATTTTTGAGACCAAATTTGACCATAGTTGAAGAATGACCCATATACTGTATGGATAGGTTATTATCACTGATGCAATAACATTGCAACAACGTATTGTGAAATACTAATCTGAAAAGGTAAGCTGTGACATACATGTAATGAAGTACAAGTACACATTTTTCTTCTGAAATATAGTAAAGTAGAAATGTAAAGTGGCATAAAATGGAAACAAACATAAACCTCAAGTACCTCAAACTTGGTAACGCACCTTCCACACCTGATATGAATCAGTCTGTATGCAGAGCCTCATCTTCAGTTCCTAGTACAGCACCTTCAGTTCATTATAATGGAAGTGTTCGCTGTTGGCATGGCATACATCAGTGTTTCCTGCTGTATCTGGGGCCAGTATAGCACAGCAGTAAAGCAATCTCCCACTTTTTTTCTATCTCATTTCACACATTCAGTCTGCATACACTGAGAGAGGACAGATCAGGAGTGATGTGTGCACACAAATACACACTCTGTTACTCCCTATAGTCTGTCATCTCTCTGATAAAGCATTATATCATGTGGGCTCAAACCAAACCATGAATTAAGGCCTGGCCTCCAAACCTGACACAGCCTGCTCTTGGAAACTACACACACACACAAACACACACTCCAAGCCATTTGGCAGGATGGACAGAAAGAATTGCTTTTGGAGCTGATATGTAGAGTTTTGCTGTTGACCGTTCTTTCTTTTTTTTGCACCACAAGAAGCTCTAACCTTCAGGTAATGATCATCATGACACAGATAATAAGTATGAATCAGCTCAGGGATGTATTTTGCCCCTTAAAGTACCCTATTCTCAAGAAGCATATATCAGTGTCATACTATTGGCTGTGATTTATGTGAACGTTTCATTTTGTATTAAGCCTTTTGAACTGTTCTAAAAACACTGGTTAACCCTGGTTTAAGCAGAGTCTGTCAGTGAATATGGCACTTAAAACTTGCATTAAACTACCTCTGATCACTATGGGGCAACATATTGCAAAACAAACAATAAAATGAATACGTTAATAGACTGTTGTCCACTTTTACAATCAGGACTCAGAGAATCATGAGCCTTCCCAGTGAGGTTGGAAATCTTGCCAGAAAGGTCCAAAATTCCAACTGTTTTTTTCCCCTTGGATGACCAAAAATGAAACTTAATGGTGGGCCAGAGGCAGACACATTATGTATTGTATTGTTAAGATGCTTTAGTGTAACTTTGTCCTGCTGTGCTCAGAGAATGAAGAAATATTAATATTAGGGATCCTACATATCTAAGGCGCATATTACCTCACAAGAAATGTACAGCACAGTGATTTATAATGTCCTTTTTGTGTGTGTGTGTGTGTGTGTGTGTGTGTGTGTGTGTGTGTGTGTGTGTGTGTGTGTGTGTGTGTGTGTGTGTGTGTGGGTTTTTTTTTTGTTTTTTTGTTTGTTTGTTTGTTTGTTTTTCACTTGGAACATATGGCAAATCAAACTTGATGGTAGGTCTACTTTACCAGTTCCTGAAAAAAATACGTAGCTCCTCACAGTGGAATATTGCATAATTCATAAAGGTGGACATGAAAACAGGGTTTCAGGTAATCTTAGCTTTTTAAGCTTGTGCATTGAATTTTGTACCTGTAAACTCAATGCTGCAAGCTTGCGTATTTAGGTATGCGCTTACAGGCTTCATTTTATAACTCTGAACATTTAGGTTTCTGCCTTCAACCTCTGTTTTGGAAGTTTGCACAGTCAGTTTCAGACTTGCAAGCTCACTCTCACAAGCTGTGAGGCAAAGAAAGGCACAGCGGACTTATCAGTTTTGCTATGTGGTCCGAATTGGTGCACAGAGGTTTGTAAGAACCACTAACTGCTTCTAATGCTAATGTAATGCTTTCTGTGGGCTAGTAATGCTCCTTTCTGAATGATATAATCCATAATTCAGGTGCAAGACATTCAGTCATGTTTTCTATTGTGTGCTAAGCAGATAACACATAGCTAACTTGTCTGAGTTTCTTTCCTTCCTTTTTGGAAACATCTGGAAACAGAATGTGCAGAGAACGAAAAAGAAGCTAAATTAGTCCAAAAGATGCATATATTTGGAGCCGGAGTTTGACACCGGGAAATCCCATTACAATCCTGTTCCACAGTCATTTGATTACAAAAGCTGCGTCATGCTCTGTTTGAACTTGCATCAGACTCATAATTGAAAGGTGAAGAAGGAGATTAGATGGTCCCAGAGGTCTGGAATGGCCATGTAAAAAATGGCAACCATCTTAAAAGTACTTCATAAAACAGTAAAGGCTTCTATCAAACTAACTTTCTGTAAATGTAAAAGCCACAAGTCTCCACCCTGATCTGCTGGAGGAAAAATCCTTGACATTGATCCATAACTCTACCCTGTGCAGACACTGTGTATTACTGACAATAAAATTCTTTCTTATTGGCCCGTTACTGTCCAACAGGACGATTCTCCTGTTGTAACAGAAAATTGCTTGATAGCTGCAACTAAATGTGCTCTATTTTACAGTAACTGAATCATGTGTCAGCATAACAGAATCCCATTTTGTGTTCTCTGTGTACTGCAGCACAGGATAGGCCATGATGTGGGTGTGTGTGTATGTAGGTGTGTGTTGATGATCCCTGAGACGCTGGCAGCTTCACCAAATGGTGATTAGCCATGATTAGCATCAAACACCTGCACATTCACATCAGCAACAGCTTAACCGGCTTAAACATGGCTGTAATTTGAACATAGTAGTCCCACCAATGAAATGACTGCTTTGTGTTTTAGCTATTATGAATAAATTGAGCTCCAGAAAGGTCGAAAACACTTCACAGAAGACACACTTCTGAAAATGAATTATGGGTCCTACATGCCTATTTATCTCCATGAACAATTAGCAGTCCTCTCTTGGCTGTGATTTAGAGTGTTTATTGATGTAGGGTATTATAGGCAGCGATTTAATAGAGGCAAACCCACCTAAACCCAGTTTACCCTCCTCTTTATGTGGAATCACAGACACTTCCAATTTAAAGGCTGGCATCCATACTGACCTCAGATCTCACAGTTAAGTTTTTCTTAAGAGATTGGGTTTATATGGGGTTTGGGGTTTTTGGTTTTATGCCTTGCATTGATCATCAACAAGGTTACAACTTAATTTACTCACTCTTTGTTTTGTGCTGCATCACAGATAATGGGAAACAGATTGTTTGTGCCATGGTGGTTCCCCAGTGGGAAATGATGGTTAGAAAAGTGGATATCAGCATTTTCATTTAGCTACCATTGCTGTGTAAGAGACAGTAGCTTGTTTTATGAACATTTCAATAGTTTTGTCATACTGTGCCTCACCAGGAGACATGTTTGTTGATTTCTCATGGTCTATACCACTTGCCGTAAGTCAGTTCGCCCAACGATGATGTCAGTTGATTTGATCTAAAAAAATCAAAGGGAATTCACTGTGCCATTTTCTGGTAAGTGACTGAACCGTCTTTAATGTTTTTAACACCATTAATGGTTAATGAGAATTTATGACACCATTGCTTCTGCTGCAGTGACACTCAGAATGTCTCCCATGAGAACAACCTTGAATGGACATGTAAATTTCATCATATAATCCTCAGTATAATAATTTGTTTAATGACAGATCACATAAGTTGTATGCAAGAACATATAAGTCTTACAGGAGTAAAATTACTGAAGTACTGAGTACAAGTACTAAAAAACTAAGCACAGAGCTCAGGCTCAGGAGTAGAGTGGTTGTCAATTATCAGAAGGTCAGTGGTTCTATTCTTGTCTTGTCTTTTAGTGGTTGTTAAGACTGAAAAAGCATCTAAATACAGTCCATTTACTATTAACAACTAATAAGCGAGAATGCTATACACATTCTGAGCATCCATTGTGTACAGCAAGTAAGACTATTAATAATTAAATAACAATAAAAGTATTTACACAATATTTACTATTTACACCATACACCACAACAATGGTGTACAAGTATGCAATCAGCATCAACAAGAAGTGCATTGTTGGAAACCAAATAATCACAAAGTCAGTACAATCAATAAATACAAACACTGCACTTGAGAAATGGGATTTGTGAGACGGGTAATGTGTTTTGTGTGTACGGTGTGGCAGTTTTAGCAGGATGCTATGAAAAGTTCAGAAATACAGAAATGAAACTGTGGTTATGGTAATGTTGATTTAAATTCCATCATTGTTTGACCTTCCCATCGGCTATTTTCTTCATCAGTAACTCATTGTGGATTTAATTTGTAGCTTAGTCCATTTATATTATTTCATGTTGCACAATTTAATTTGCTCTGGGTTATTACTGTCATTTGAAAATGTGCATGTGGTTTCCTAAGAAATCACAACCTCCATTACAGCCTCTTTAGGAGGCATAACATGCCATTAAACCTCTCTATATAGCCATTACATACCATGATAAATCCCCATTTAGGTGCACACTGAGTGAAATGATTCAACTTTCACTTTATGCTTCAGGAAAAGTATCACATGACTTGAGGTTGTGCAGCTGCTTCCGAGCAGATGGCCCATCGACTGAAGCTATAATACATGAAGGTCTTTAGTGGATGCTGCTTATTGTAAAAGGATATGGACATAATCTATGACTATATAACAGCTGGATACGCTGTATAAACAGTTGGGAGATGGAGACAATGGGTAGGTGAGAAACTGCATACACACACACACACACACACACACACACACACACACACACACACACACTGTAGACATCACACAGAGTATGTACAATATGCTAAGTGTTGCACTGTTTATTTAACAGAATATAGACACTGAAAATGGCAATGAGCCCAGCTAGATATGATATATGACAGACTGTAGCAGGAGGACAGCAAGACAGAGCACCCTCAAACACGCACACACACACACACACACACACACACACACACTCTCTCTCTCTCTCTCTCTCTCTCTCTCTCTCTCAAACACACACTCTCTCAAACACACACACACACACACACACACACACACACACACACACACACACACACACACACACACACACACACATACACCACGCCAGACCCTCTACATACACAGTACTCCATATTTTACCATGAAAACTTGTGGCCAGCTGGATCTGGGCTGCATAAAATCACACACTGCAGCAGAGAGAGAAGGTGCACTGTAAGCAGAGCTGGAGACAGACAAACAGAGACAGACAGAACAGGAATGACAAAGGGAGGTACAGTGAAAGTACAGAAATGGGGGAGAGAAGAGCAGGGAGAACAAAAGATGGATACAGAGGTGGAGAGATTGATAAGGAGGACGTAGAGAGAGTGTGTGTGGGAGAGAGAGAGAGGTTAGACTGCAATGCTGCAAAAATTGTATTAGGGCTGTTTTTTAACTGTACCTGCTGCTCCGAGGACATTAGTAAACCTCTACTGCCACTCTGTGGTCAGATGAGGTTATTGACAGTCAGTGGTGGAAGTAACTAAGTATATTAATATTGTATTCTAATATTGAGGTAATTCCACCTTCTGCTTCTCTATACTTCCACTTCACTGCATTTATTTTACAGATATAGTTACTTAACAGATTAAGATTTTACTTTAAATAACAGTACATTGCATGAAATCTAGCACATTGTTAATTTACACCAGTGGTTTGTGATCTCAGCAGAAAACAGTGTCTGGTTGGGGCTCATTGCCATGTTTCAGATTTCAGAACTGTTGGCAGATCCAGAAAACACACATTTCCCCTCTGAACCTTTCTCCCCTCTGAAGTTCCACCAAACATTACGTTTATTAAAGCATCAGATCAGACATAGATTATGACAATTAATCATTGAATTATTTAAAAAAAAAAAAAAAAAAACTAGCTAAAAAAATAGCTACACTGAAGACTGTATCTTGTTTGGTAAACCTTTCCTTATGACTTCAGTTTTTGTGGCTACAGCCCCGATCACGGGGTTGCTTATGTTTCTCTCACCAACTTGTCTTGTAGCTTCTGGTATTATTCTTTATGGTAGTGGGGTGTGGTTCGGGCTCAGCTGCAGGCAGGGGCTTCTGGGAGCAGTGTCTGGGTTTTAACTATGTCACCTGTTGACTGATCACACTCTCTTTTATGCAGAAGCATGCCGGACTTGAAGGACACACACACACTGCAGCGAGAGAGGCTCAGCTGTCCTCCTTTCTGAGATGTTTGTGCTTTGTGTTATTTGAGAAATAGAACTATATGCCCTCCAGAGTTACCAGGCAAGGCAGCGGTGGAGCAAGTGAACCTTGAGATTATTTTGTCAGTTTAAGAGGTGGTCACCTGTGACTAATCACACCTCTGCTATGACTAATCACACCTCTGCCTTTTCGGTTTGGTTATTTGTCATCATAATTGTATTTTCTGGTAAACTGCATATATCTTAAATGACCTGACTGAAATAAAATTTTCATTCATTCATTCATTCATACACATCATGCGTAGCTATGCAGGAATCATGCGTAGCTATGCAGGAATTATGTGAGGTCACTACACTTCATGAACCAATAAGAATTCCATCTGTAGGTGTAACTTGTCCCTCCCAAACAGGTGCAAAAAGACTGATAGCAGGGGGAAAGAAATGTCAATCAAACACAGTGAGTACTCGCCCACACCGTCCTCAGAAGAGTCCTAATCATGCAAAGTCAGGGAAAACACCAATGTGGGTGGAGCAGATGTGCGGAGGAGCTTTAAGAACATTTTGTCAAATCACAGAGGTACAATTTGAGGCACAAAGTACCAACACAAAGATATAAAATACTAGTCAAATTTAAAGCAGTCTGACTAGATACTGGCTCCAGCTTGCCTCTCTCTCATCAACTGTGCAGTCACGTCATTAGTCACCTGTCACACACGTCTGGTGGAACCAGTGTTGGCTAGTGCAGTGGGTCACATTAGGCTGTGTTCCAGTTCTGTGCTGGACCCGAAGCAGCAATTGTGACTGCAGTGTCTCAGGAAACCAGCCATTTGCTCCTGAAAGGCTGTACTTGTTTGAGGCGGCCACTAAAGTTCCAAAGGCTTCAGCAGTTGAGGCAGAGACGATGAAGAGTGGCAGGGTGGTGGATGTGTATGAGTGGTAGATAGGATGCAGACTGTAGATATCTGTGGTTACACTTCTTCTCTATTGCATGCACTTGATCCAAATTCCGGGCACTGCTGAGCTCCTTCTTTTATATGTCTTGAAAGTGTTCCATGTTTCACTTTTCATTGATTTTCGGGGGAGTCTGGTGGTTGAGGACTGCTGTTGGAATGGACACCACAGACTGGAACAGTATGAATTGACACTGTCATAAAGTCACAGTATATTTAATTAAAAGGTGGATGTAGTGTTAAGTGACTCCAACAATCTGAAGATTGTTTTTGTTTTTCCTTTACATATAGAGCAGAGAAATGTGAAAAAACCCACAAGACTGCCCTCTCACAAACCTGGAAACTTTTTTAAGGATTAAAGTTGAAAAAAATCTAATTTACGATCAACATCTTTACAGGTTTGATTTAAATTAGAGAGAAGACACCACCACACTGTCCATCACCTGACTCACTTCATCAGGCAAAGTTGAGCTTTTTTAATTGCGACCTGGATGTATAATAACATGTTTTTTTTTTGAAAAAAAAAAAAAAAGAATGATTTTCACGTAGCTTGATTCGTAAGTATATGTAAAGATTTTAGATTTAACCTGTGAACAATGTCTCAGAGACTTTGGGAGCAGCAGTGGTATAGTTGGTGGCATGGTGGGACAAGTGACAAGTGACGAGTAACACTGTCGCCTCACAGCTAGAAGGTCCCGGGTTTGATTCTCGCTGTGGGCACCAGGGGCGTGTCCTCCACAGTGCCTGCTGCTCGAGGAAAGGGGCCTTTCTGTGTGGAGTTTGCATGTTCTCCCCGTGTTCACCTGGGGTATCCTCCATAAAAAACCCCCACTAAAACATGCAAGGAGATCACCACCTGACCAATGGTGATGAACAGGAACTGGTCCCCGGGCGCTGGTTGGATGGCAGCCCACCGCTCCTGGTCTGCCGCGGAGGAAGGACGACCAGGATGGGATAAATGCAAATGCATGGCGAGTGTGTGAATGAACATGAATAATTGTGTGACGAATAAAGGGGATTGTCCCTCTGATTCTCCTTCTAGTTCCAGAAGAGGTTGAGAGCTAAGAACAAAAGAAGAAGTGGGACTAAAGTTACTGATTCATGCAGCTGCTCTGCCTGGCTGTGCGGGTGTGAAGCTGTGGCTGTGGAGATCGCTACAGTAGTTATACTCTTTATGCAGCTTCTATCAGATATAACCTGTTTGGAATACACCACAGGACATCAGGAATGCAGTAGCTTAAATACTGCTAATTCAGCACAAACAATTTACTGCACACACACCTGCCCTGCATGCAGTTAGTGTTACACTCCTTAAAAATGAATGTGTCACAGCCATAATAATAACAATGAAGCACAAACATGGCTGTAGTCATAATCACAGCTACAGTCTGTCTCAATAAACCTCGCCACAGCCAGTCACAACACAGTGTCAGAGCTGCATTAACTGGTCCCACCCATTGCTGTCTGCAATGATGCAGCCTTGTGCCTGAGCCAGCAACAGCTGGGGATGTGCCCACTCACCGGCAGTCTATCATATATTACACGATACTGTGCTGTATCATAATACAGCTCAGCCTTTTTCTTTGGATCAGAGGGTATGCAAGACATTGCAAAGGTAAATTAAAATATTGGGACAAAAGTCTTAATGGAAGGAAAAAAAAACTCCTACCTGACCTTTATGAGATAGGAAAAAATGGCTTTTAGCTGAAATGAATCACAATGCAACAGGTTTAGCTATTCTCAGAGATATTTTTGAATAATTATGATTACACGTTTTATTCATAGATCTCTGTTCAGTTAAAATGTAAGAAAACAACATATCAATCGCACTTTGAAAGCAGTTCTGAAAATAGTTTTGAACAGTAATCTGAACATGAACAGCCACAGATGTGTTTGGGAAGCTAGATCCAGAGGGAGGGGGCAGCTATGGAAAAGGCCCTGTCACCCCAGCTGAGTGGTGGAGTCAGGGGGTTAGCATCAGAGGAATGGAGGCTGCAGGAAGGAGTGTGTTGGTGCAGCAGGTCAGTGAGGTGGGAGGGAGCAGGGCTTTGTGAGTGAAGAGAAGACTTTGAATTGGACCTGTTGTGGAACAGGGAGCCATTGGAGGTTCTGAGGATGGGGTGATGTGGTCATGGGAGCGGGAGTGGGTGAGCAGGCAAGCAGCAGAGCTTTGGATGCACTGGAGTTTATTATAGCTTTCTTCAAACTCTGCCTTCATTTAAAGAACTGTCTCTCCAGATATTCCTTTCAATCACTGCTACATCCAGTTGTCAAATCTTACCCCAACTATATAGTTAATTCATATATTGTTTTTGTTTTAGTTCATTCTGAACTGTTCTTCTTACATTGCAGACCAGTTCTAGCTGGATTTGGTGAGGCTCCCTCAAGCCACTCTGTGGTCAAATACTGTAACACATCCTAATCGCTTTTTGTTTAGAAGTAATGATCAGCCGTTATTTCATTGCATATTAGTTCTTCCCCCTGTTCAATAACTTTTTGGGCCATGCTGAAGTCATCTGCTTGCAATTATTTGTCCATAGAATGTCTATGGGATGTTTACAAATAAAGTTGATTACAAGAACTTGAAAGTTGAAAAAGCAAGCAGTTATCAACCTGCAGGCCAAGTGTATCATTGCTAAATCATTTATATTCATTATGGATTATGTATTATACAACTGAACCAGGAGATAAGTCATTTTAAAACCTCACAAGATGGATACATGGATGTCAGACTCATCTCAATATCCACTAGTGGGAAATATTACAGTGAATAAGGCTCAGCAAAACATCATGATGTTTTAAGACAAGGCCCAATTTCAATCTGATCCCTACACTGTCCCACACTGTGATGGAGTCACACTGGCAGTGAAGGGTCTCTTACAGTTTTTCTCCATTGGTTTGGCTCATTTCTTGAAACAGAAATTACATTCTCAAAATAACATGGACAAATGTCCATCTACTTGGCAATTGTTCACAACAGAATTCAATTTCTCATTCATTTCATCAAATTGCAAATGTCTTAGTACATGTCTCAATGTCTCAGTATATCTTTGCAAATGATTAACTACAGGTAGCCTACAGTTAGCTCAGTTAGCCTACATTTAGCACAATTTCCAAATGAATAGATCTTATTGATCTAAACCGATTGTTGATTCTCAGTCTAATGGTTGTTCTCTCCAAAGCACGTCAGCATCATTTCATTGTATAAGTCATCACATGCAAAATAGTCTGTTCAATTGTCAAAATTAGTCAAGAACATAACACCATGAATACCATATATGAATCTCTTGGAACATTTGATAAATTGATTACGGTACTTGACAGTCAGGTGAAACTAGAACTTGACTAACGAAGGAGGAGTTTCACACATCTCAGATGACCAATCAAACAGTATGTTTAGTTACCTGACAGTTGCTGTGTATGATTGTGAATGCTGCCAAACATGTATATATAGAGTTTGACCAGGACCAGTACAATCCTCTTCAATCAGTGTAGCGGATGATTGCGACATGCAGGCCATTTCTTCCCTCGTTGCATTGCAAGGGAGAATATACGCTGTGATGTGGACGAGAATCTGTGGCCAGACAGACAGCAGCATGGCCAGGAGGGTGAGGAGGATGGCCAGGAGAGGAAGGATGAGGACAGCGACCAGTGAAGAAGTGTTAGCTGTGAAACTCCAGCTTTATTTACAGCACTGTAGGCTACATATAATTTTCCTTGTTTTTTTTTTATGTGTTTATCTATCCATCCATTATCTATACCGCCTATTCCTTTCGGGGTTGCGGGGGAGCTGGAGCCTATCCCAGCTACAATGGGCGAGAGGCGGGGTACACCCTGAACCGGTCGCCAGCCGATTGCAGGGCCACATGTAAGGACAAACATTCACACTCACACCTACGGACAATTTAGAGTCATCAATTAACCTAATGAGCATGTTTTTGGTCTGTGGGAGGAAGCCGGAGTACCCGGAGAGAACCCACGCATGCACGGGAAGAACATGCAAACTTCACACAGAAAGGCCCCGCCCCGCCTGACCCGGGGATCGAACCGGCAACCTTCTTGCTGTGAGGCACGCGCACTACCTGCTGTGCCACCGTGCAGCCCTTATGTGTTTATATTAGAGTGTATTATGCTGTATACATTTTCTTTTTACTCTGATGTATAGAAGTTACTTGATTTGTGTGACTAATAATGGTTACAATATCTTTGGCAGTATCAGTGCAATGTGTGATGTCAAACCTTGGAGACTACTTATACTGTAAAATCCTATTTTTTTCCAGTTTTATACACAATTGTATTCTGTTAGCTAAACAAAAAAAACTAGTACAGTAACTATTATCAATGAAGGACTGGGCTAAGACTGAGAGGTGGACATGAGGGATATTTCAATGGTCCTCTTCCATAGTGACAAAACATCTAAACATTTTGACTTGCAGTGCTTTCACAATGCCAAAGGGACGATGCATTTTGGTGGCACTGACTATTTATATGGGAAAGGAATTTAGTTTTGAAGCATGAGTGAACAGTTTTGGGAGAGATATGAGCTTTTGCAAGTGAGCTATGGTGTTGTGCTGAACTGTAAGACTGTTTTGCCAAATGATCTTAGAGTTTTGAGAATACTCATTTCTTGACACAGAAATCTGTCAAGAAATGTGCCAAACTAATGGAGAAAAACTGTAATTAAAGGGGGAGGCTATGAATACATCAGCAAACTTTGGAACGCCCTCACCTTTCTCTGACAGAAACAGAAACATTTGTCTCCATAGTGTCCAATCAGCACCTTTTGACTGACTTGTGTTGTGATCCATCACCTGCTGCAGGATGAAATTACAAGATCTGCCCAAAGACAGTTAGGGCGCAATTTAGTGTTGATGTAACAGCACCAGGTAAGTGTGCCTATTCTATTTGCATTCTTGTTTTTTTTTCTTCTTTTTAGGCAGTCTTGCCAATTATATTCTCTGTCAGCCATGGTCAGCCACGGAATGACCTATAGGCTGTATAAGCCAAATTTCTATCATGGTTACAGCAATGGGATAACTCTGGAATAAACAGACATTACTTCACATATCCCTGCGACCCCAAAAGGTATAAGGGGCATAGAAAATGGATGGATGGATGGATGGATGGATGGATGGAGGGATGGATGGATGGATGGATGGATGGATGGATGGATGGATGGATGGATGGATGGATGGATGGATGGATACTTCACATATTTTGCTAAGTATTCACAGCTGCCAATTATTTCTTTTAATTTCAAGCAACTATTTCCTCAGAGCAGCTTGTGCACCATGGCCTAGAAACACATCACTTCAGTGAATTATTAGTATTGCATTGTATTCTAACAATAAGATGTCCTGTCTTTTTTTTCTCAGGAGGGCAAAGTGCTGTTCATGCACCTGAATGCTGCTGCCCCCACTCTTAGTTTATATGCAAATCCAGAGGCTTCCCTGAAGAGAGATTTTCGTCTCACAAGACCCAGTGTGGCATATTTGCTAAAAATACTTTCCTCTCCAAAGAACCACGGCTGGAGCCAGGAGATAGAGGTGCTAGTCTCACTGTAGAGTTTTGCCCGTGGGCTTTCCTGCTCTGTAGAGTTTTCCATTTGGGGTTCATAAAACCATGGCGTAAGAAATTATTCACAAAATTAGCACTGAGATAAAGGCCAAGTTACACACCGTGATTTCACTGCCAACTCCAGATGAGCTGCCACAAATTGCGGAGGGCTTCTGTCAGCTTGCACAGGGTCCAGCCTTTGTCAGTGCTTCTGGTGGCACTGATGGATGCCATATCACAATCAAACCTCCAGGGAAGCAGCGCCACGGGGATTACATTAACTACACGTTTTTTCCAGCCACACAAATGAAGGCAGATTCCTTGATGTTTTTATGGATATTCGGGCTCCATACATCATGCCAGGGTTTTGCACAACAGCCCTATCTTCTGCCAGGCACTGTATCCACCAACTGGCTATTTTCTCCTTGGACATGGTGGTTATCCTTGCCTGCAGAATCCAGTTCAGATCCTTACAACATGCAAGTGCCTCCACACGGCCGGGTACAGGAAAGGTTCAGCTAATGCTAATGCTCTTTCTGGCATGGAGCAAGCTGTTGGGATGAGTCGGTTCAATTTGTTATATTTATTTATACAGTGCCAAATTACAACAAGTTGTCTCAGAACATTTTCCATACGGAGCAAGTCAAGACCCTGCTCTTTACAAAGACCCAACAAATTCCTCATGAGCAAGCACTTGGCAATGGCATCATCAAAAAACTTCCTTTTATCAGGCAGAGACCTCGAGCAGAACCAGGCTCTGGGTGGGCGGCCATCTGCCTCAACTGGTTGGGCAGTGTACATATTCATATATGATAGTACATGTACATAATAACAATACTATGCATCCATCCATCCATTATCTATACCGCCTATCCCTTTCGGGGTTGCGGGGGACTGGAGCCTATCCCAGCTACAATGGGCGAGAGGCGGGGTACACCCTGAGCCGGTCGCCAGCCGATTGCAGGGCCACATGTAAGGACAAACAAACACTCACACCTACGGACAATTTAGAGTCATCAATTAACCTAATGAGCATGTTTTTGGTCTGTGGGAGGAAGCCGGAGTACCCGGAGAGAACCCACGCATGCACGGGAAGAACATGCAAACTTCACACAGAAAGGCCCCGCCTGACCCGGGGATCGAACCGGCAACCTTCTTGCTGTGAGGCACGCGCACTACCTGCTGTGCCACCGTGCAGCCCAATAACAATACTATGTATTTCATAATAGTAGACCTATGATTAATGATATTAACAATTGCGGTGGACATAAAGCATGGCCATGGTGGTATGTGCAACCATAGTCCACAATCCACGATTCATCAGAACCTGCGAGATGCAAAAGCACAAACACTACGGGGAAGTAGCCCAGTTAGTAAGATGTATTAATGGGACATGAATGCATACAGATGGAGAGGGAGAGGAGGAGAGAAGAGAGAAGAGCTCAGTGTATCATGGGATGCCCCCCCCCCCCCGCCGTCTAATCCTATAGCAGCAAAACTGATGGCAGGTCAAGGGCACACCTGAGCCAGTCCTAACTGTAAACTTTAAGCGAAAAGGAAAGTTTTAGGCCTCCTTTTGAATGCTGAAAGCGTGCTGGAGGGCTACACTGTTCAAGGCCCTGGAGTCAGTCCAAGCCTTGCCCTGGATATCATTGCTTGTTGTGCATTTCTGCACAATCTGTGCCCAAAACAAATGACGTAGGGTTGCTGCCTCCTGTCCAAGTTCCACCAGTAATGAGTGACTACCTTTCAAGAACTTTATTTCTAGATTCTTTGCTTACTACTCACACCTAAACTAACTTGAGGTGTTGTGTACCTTTTCATTTGTCTTACTGGAGCTTTCTTAATTTAGTGGTATAAATTTGGTTTCTCTATTTTATCTTTAACATAATCCTGTAAGTTAGAGACGAACATCAATCTTGCCACACCAGCATGTAAGTACGGCACAGAACAAAGGTTAAAAACATAAACAAATGTGTCTTTATACCATAGTGTTGGCATCCACTGGCATGTATGTTTAGAAAGTTTCCCAAGGCCCTTCACAGCTTTCTATTACCTGGGGAATAACATCATATCCAACAGAACACAATCCCTTTGATCACTGAAGAAGTACCAGCAGTTTCTTTTCAATGTCACAACACTAATAAGTGGTTGTGTTTTAAATAAATGACTCAACTGTTACATCTGGTTGTCACAATATCCATTTGAGGATTACTACTCTGGCAGAAGAATATGCAGAATGCGATGCTCTCATATCTACCTATATCTACCACCAGTAACAAACATCCAAGACATGAAGGACATTAAGGACATACACTTAAGTTTATTAGCTCCAAAACTATTATTTCCAAGTAAATTAGATCATGTTATTGTATTTGAAAGAAACAAAACATTACTTCTACAGCGATCCACCTCACGTGTTGACATCCAGTCCAGCACCCCTCCATTTTTTGCAATATATATATAGATTTTTTTTGTTTTGTTTTGTTTTTGCTGGGTGGTTTGAGGTGAGGGTGGTGGGGTTGGACTGAAGGGGCTTGGGAGAGAGGAACTCTGTGGAATTTGGAATTTGAGAGGAACATGAGGCAACATTTGAGTCACTTTGGAGAATATTGGCCTTTGACATGCATGAGGCATTGTGGACAGCAGGACTTATTGATGGCCTGGACCCCAGTGCCTCATGCATGTCAAGATAATATGGCCATGTTGCAAGAGTTTCCTACTCTTGATCAGTTCCGGATGAGTGATGAGGATATTTATCTCAAAGATGACCTCACACACAACACTGACAAAGATGAAGGTGTATGGGCAAGGACATGACACACTAATTACATTCATGACATTGCTTATGAAATGGAAAATTATGAATTGAATAAATACAAACTTCTCTGGCTACATTTATTTTTCTGTTCAACATTTTCTCATTTCTTAATCTGATTTTTCTCCACACTCCCTAAAAGTGCACCATACGGACAATAAAGTCAAATCAAAATCAACTTGATTCCATTTTCAGGCACACAACAGCGTGTTTGTTCCAAAATGCAATGTAACCTATAATTCTGACATTCTGAAGTGTGCATGAAAATAGTCTGTCTGATGTATGGCAACTTGTTATTTATCCCTTGGAAATAATAATGTGGAACTTACATTTGTAGGTGCATAGCATTTTCTCATCCAATCCCATCCTGGGCACAAAAGAGGGGCTGCACTTCAGAGGAGCCTGTCAGCCTGCAGCGATGCAGACTCGGTGTTGCAGGGCTTTATAACCGACTCTAACTTAAGGCTAATTGTCTTGGAATGACTCTTTTATGTGGTGGATCTTCCATGCTAATGCGTAAAAGGAGTGAGAGAAGGTAGGGGGAGGGTATAGGGCAAGATTAGAGAAAGACTGTAAATCGCTCAGCCCACCCTCCACCCCTCTGCACCAGGTATATGGTCATGTTGTGGAGATTCTACTCTTTAAGGATCTCTAAGAATTCAAGGTCAACTGGTTAAACAGTTTTGATTATTGATCTGATTTGTGAGATCTTTTTTTTTTCTTTTTTTTTTTTTCCTGCTAACTAAAACTTGTTTTTACAGGCACAAAGCTTCCTGTTGTGTTTTTCTTCTGTCATTCTGGGCCTGTTTAAAGCCCTTTATTACTCTGACTGTGGTTGACATGGGTACATGCATGTGTGAAATTGTGGATGGAAAGAAGGACTGTATTTTGTGCTTGGATGTTTTTGTATGGAGCCTTTATCAGACACGAGGGCTCTATTTTCGACTTGCGCCGCGCCGCCGACGCAGTAGTATTTTCGACCGGCGCAGGCAGGCGCACGGCACACTTGGTATTTTGGTAAACCGAGGCGTACAGAGGTGCGCCAGGATGGGTGCAGTAGGGGGGAGGTGTCAGCATAATAAGCCAGCGCATTGGAATTTTCAACCATTTTGGTCTGCGCCGGCGGCGTAAAAGTGTGCTGAAAGCTCGCCACCTCAGACCTGGTCAACTCTGTGCGCCAGTGGCGCAAGTGGATTTTCGTAAACCGGCGGAGTTGTGCGCTCATGTTACCAACACCTCACAGTCAGGTTTCCACAGTGTCTGGCATTTCACTGTGATCAATAATTAGCAACAGCCGCAATTCAATGCAACTATCTGAGTCAGCACATACAGACATACCTAAATTTATATATTTTGATCCGTATCTCATCTGACCACATCGAAAGCGCGTTCGGCACGTATAATGGTCACTCACCCTGACCGGATGTACACAGGTGAAACAGGGATGTCCGGTGATCTGTGACTCAAATTGCCTGATGACAAACGTGTATGTCACTTTCCCCGGGTCAACACATGACTCGTTCATCCGGCGAATTCTAGCATCCCTACAGTCTTTCAGGAGGACACCCCTCTGCATGGGTGGCTGCTAGGTGATAATGGCTATCCACTGAAAACGTGGTTGATGACGCCATATATCACACCTTCAACAAGACGGCAGTGTGGTTTTAACTGTGTTTTCAGCAGTGCTCAGTCAGTCATCGAACGCACACTGCGATCAATAATTAGCAACAGCGACGATTCAATGCAACTATCTGAGTCAGCACATTCAGTCAGACCTAAATGTATATATTGTGATCAGTATCTCATCTGACCGCATTGCAAGCGCGTTCGGCACGTGTAATGGTCGCTCAACCTGACCGAATGTACACAGGTGACACAGGGATGCAAACTAATCGGTTAACGTCCCTGTGCCAACCAGAAACAGCCGTGGCATCCTACAGAGCATATATACTGCATCTATCTCAGAGCACTCGAGAGACAGAGAGAGACAGACACATGGAAAAACGTAAGTGATGATCGTTGTCCGCTATTACCCACGTCATTTCATTCCAAATACAAATGTAATCATTGTAATGCTTAAGGTTATCTACAAAGATGGAGTACATCATTGCTTTGAGGAGGATGAAGAGGAGGCCAAGGATTTACCATCTAAGGACCTCATATTTAGACATCAGAATCAGAATCAAATTAGAAAAGAAAGAAAAGAGAGAGAACTATATATATAAAAAGCAAATATAAAAACAAAATATTAATATTGAGAAAAAAAAAAAATATATATATATATATATATATATACATACACACACACACACACACACACACACACACACACACGGGTGTGTAAAGTAATACAAACCCATGTCATGAGACATGAGTGACGTCAGTCTCCTGGAAACTTGCCATGCGCCTCGCCAGCGGCGTTCTTAAAGGTGAGGCGAGGAGCTGCTGTGATGATATTATTATTGGTGATAATTTGACTCGGCTGTGTCAAACCCACTCCACGCCTTCTCCCCTCCCTCTTTCCGAGTTGCGCCGCTGGGTGGGACTAAAATGAGAAGGAGGAGGAGATGCACCGGCGGCGCAGCGCACGAAAATACCAAAGTCTGCGCCGCCACGCCCCATCGGTGCAGCGGACCTGACTTTGCGCCGTGCCTGCGCCGCGCCAGCGGCGGAGTCGAAAATAGAGCCCAGGGCTGTAAGATCAAAAGAGCAAGAGTTCATGCTTACTCACATTTGGCTGGATCATAACCGAGATAATAAATCCATTGTCTGGCTGTGTTCAAAGAAACGGTTAACTGGATTAGAATGAACTGAGATGACTTTAGCTAACTTTATGTTTAGCCTTGATTGGTGTGAAGGACTGAAACATGAAATGGAAACTTGTTAGAGAGAGGAGTAAGTATGTCAACTTTGTAAGAGCAAGTTGAACTGAAGCTAAAAAGCTTCTTTTTATCTAATTGACACAACAGGATGAAGAAATGTGTTCATGTGCAATAATTTTGTTTTTAAATAAAATGTTGGGTACACGCTTGATCAAAAACCTCTCATTATGTCTTTTGGGTTTACTACCAGATAATATCCAAATGTCAAAATGCAGGAAATCATGGTGTCGTTTAGCTATGATAACAGGGTGCAGGATAACTTCACTCCACTGGAAATCTCCCACCTTGTCTACTTTTAAGGAATGGATAGAGGTACTGAGCTCAATGGCGGGTTATGAGTGGGTCACCTGTAGAGTGGCTGGAAGGGGAGATCTATTTAATGAAGTATGGGGCCCATTCCTAGCTCATTTACTGGATATGAAAGAATGACACTACCTACTGTACCTCTGCATAACTTTTTTATTTGGGTCAAACACAGGATGTACATACCATGTGGACTTCCTAGGGTGTGTTTTTGCTTTGTTTTTTGTTTTGTGATTTATGTTTCATGTTGTAGGTCTAGCTTGATGTGTACGTTGTTGCTGGACTGTAGACTCCTTTACGTTATTTTATTTTCTTGTTTGTAGAGAAAAAAAAAGACTGGGCAGATACTGACAAAGGACACAATCTATGCTTTTCTTATTCATGTAACCTTAATAATGTAACAGTTGTTCCCTTGTATTTGTCTGACTAAAGCATCAATAAAAAAGAAATGTGTTCATGTTAGCTGACAGTCACAGTGGCATGATGTCACAGTGTTGGAGCCACGCTTTTTTTGTTTTGTTTTGTTTTGTTTTGTTTTGTTTGGTTTTGATGACAGGCAATTTGAAAATGTGCCTGCAGCAGTATGCAGAGTTTCCCTCAGGAAATATGTTTGAGTAGGTAGTAAGCACTGTGTACCCCCCATAAATCCAGGCACTATTGGGTAAAACAAGATGATTATCACAATAATTTCAACCTAGTTTCTGACCTGCAGTGCAGTCAGTTTTTCCTCACTTTAGCCAATGATTGTGACTGATTGAGTGATTTATCTCTATTTGTCCAAACAATTACCGAGAAGCAAACATGCAGCTCAATCAGTCAATCAATCACCTACCGGCTGAGTAGAATCAGACAAATCCTGATGCTTCTCATGCCATTATTTCTGCTGATTTCCTTACGGGTACTCTATTACTTCTATTTCAGACAAGGCAGGACACCCTGCTGGGACAATGTCAGCTTAGAAGACGCAAGCCTGAGAGCTAACAGCGGACTGCTGCACACAGTGAGCAAAGCCATGCTGCAATCAAAGTAAGAAAGTAAGTAAGCGACTGACTTGTGATCACTTTACTAACTTGTGTTTGGTGTGCGGTACTTATTAAACACTTATAGTTGGCTATGTGTAACATAGCACAATATGTAGATGAACATATTAAGGATACTGTATCAATACATTTGAAAAAGTGGTGTTGGACAGTAACATATTACTGTGATTGCTAGTAACGTGTGAAATTTAGTAATGACATTACAGTTACTAATCCCAATACTATGACATTTTGGAATTTGTCTGTCTACCTGGAAGTTTGATAACTGGTTAATATTGGTTTGGTCTCTCTGCGTTCAGTAGACAGGCTGGTCCAGGATCTGATAGAGAAGCGCAGGGGTTAGAGATGGGTGGAAGCAGTTAACCTCAACCAAAAAAAGAAGAAAATCACTTTAATGTTAATTCTGAAGTTGACTTATTCACACGTTGTATGCTTTTAGTTGGCATGTTAAAGTCAAGCATTCATCAAATACGCCTATGGTCACCTAGTTTAGTTTTAAATTGAGGTTGAGTGATTGCAGAGCTGAGGTTGGGCTTTCTGCAGCACTGTGTGCAGTCCATCCATATCCATCTATATTGCGGTTGCTGGAGCCTATCCCAGCTGTCAACGGTCGCCAGTCGATCACAGGGCAACATATACACACATACAACCATTCAAGGACAATTTTAGAGTCACCAGTTAACCTAATGAGCATGTTTTTGGTCTGTGTGAGGAAGCCGGAGTGCCCAGAGAAAACCCACGCATGCACGGGGAGAACGCCAGATCAGAGAGATTGAACCAGCAACCTTGCGTGTGAGGCACGCGCACTACCTGCTACTCCACCGTGCCGCCCGCTTTGTGCAGTCATCGAAGTTAAACGAAACTGCAGAAACACAACGCCTCTCGACGCACACCTTTGTCAGAGCTGAACTGGGTAACTAAAGTAAAGACGTTAGTAATGGAGTGTATTTCTTCTGCTGCTGAGCAATTAGTAATGTCATTAGTTTTTCAATGAGCAATGTGTATTTAGTAATTAATTATGGTTTTCAAGAGATTGAAAATCAAATAATTCATTGGCAATAATGTGGTGGGTTTATTAGTCTGGGTTTATTATTGTTTGTATAATAGTATATTATGTTCAGAAAAGTTTACACGCATTAGTATTTGAATTTGTAGCTCAGTCTGGGTGACATAAGTAACTACGTCTTGAAAGCCTGAAGTATGTTTGAATGTTTGACAAAACACAATGTATTTACAGGTTAATGGAGCATTAATCAAATTACGTACAATAATTGATGAAGAGTTGAACCCAGGGCTTTTGAGGTCACAGCCCTGCACTGAGATCTACTTAACTGTCAGTTGTTTCACTGGTTGAATTTGAGTTGCGATGCATTTCAGTGTCCAGTCGTACTCAGGGAACACCTTCTCTGGTTGGACACCACCCATTTCCCACTTGTCTTGAATACATTATCTTCCCAGAAATATATGAATCCTTGATTTTTATGCAACCTGTCGACAGAATAGAGCAGCAGCTCTCTCTTTCCACCTAAAAAAAATAAAACAAAACACCATGCTAAACCACTTCAAGACACATGAGGGCACTGTTGCTCCACGTTTAGAATAGTAAAACACACTGCACCAATACTGAATAAGATGTAATACCCGTCCACTTGCGTCCATCATGTCCTGAATCTTAACCCCTCCCCCCCTCCCTTCCCCTACACCCCTCCATGCTTAAATCCAGGACTCAGACATTTTTGAGACTTCATTACCATCTTTCTCTTTGCTCTCTCACCTTGGCCACTTCCACATTGTACACACACAGGCATAGACACATGAACACATATGGTCCTTGACTTTACACATGAATTGCAAACAGTTTTTTCTCATGGGGATAAGAGGTGGCCTGATGATTGGATGAAGAGATGGATGGACTTTGCTTCACCTTTTTCCACGTGTCACACAGCGCCCAGCGATGCTCTCACAGCACGAGGGAATGCGGTGGAGGGGGATGAGGGAAAAGGAGTAAAGAAGACAGGGAGGAACGATGGTTTGGAAGGATATATGGATGACAGGGAGGGTGGAGAATTGAGTACTTGAATGTCAAAGCTAAGACAGAAAAGTGTCATGAAAGATGGAATAGGTGGATGGGTGGATGAGGGTGGGAAGGTGGTGGAGGAGAGGTGGGTGCAGGATTTCTCAGCTCCAGTAAGTAAAGTCATAGCAAGCCAAGTTGTCTGCCACCTTCTCTCTCTTTTCTTAATGTTTGTCTTCATCCTCTGCTTTTTGTCCCTTCGTTTTCTCTGGCATGCTCCGTTATTAAAATAATCTCTCTCCTGTCTTCCCCCTGCCTCCGTCTCTCTCTCTGGTTTGATGGATTGCTGTAGTTTTTCAGGGTTTTCACTACAGATAAGGTTCTGCCTTCGGGTGCACACAGAGTTTGCTTTCCGGGATGGACCAATTTGCAAGTCATCAGAAGTCAAAGGTTATTAATTTCAATCAAAATGCTTTCAGGAAAATAAAACACATTGCATAATGTTTGTGGACTTCATATATGGGGTGACATAGCTTTTCTTTTTTGGCTTTATCAAATAGCTGAATGAATTAATTTCATTGTGACATGGATTTTCCATTCCACACTGAAATAAAGCAGAAAGGATGTAACAGCATCTGTGTTGTTTTTAATTAGTGCACAGCAAATACATAAAGAAAATACAAAAAAATAAAAAATAAAAATGTTTACCGTATTATTGTGCGTTGGATCTTTTTTTTTTTTTTCCATTTTGACATTTAAGGTCTTCCATAGAGTGTCTCTTTGCTAATGCTGTTTCGATCTTGCAGGTATATTGCATGTCACTTTGTGTGAGATGGGTTAACAATGCTCTGCTCTCAATCACTGGCAGAGCATCAGGGGTGCAAGTATGCGATGTGACCCAAATCAAACACATACCTACACAGAAATAAGCAGCCAAGGTCATGGTCCATGCCATGCTGTGTCTACTTAAAACGCTCCTGGGGGATCTTCTAATGACTTCTGCGTTCAAAGGTATTAAACGCCTGACAGTGCCGGTGGCTAATTTCCTTAAAGTCTTTGTGTGTTCAGCTCTCAGTGCTTTTGTTGCTTCTCACTGGGTCTGTGTGGTTTAGAGTTTCACCCCTGCATACCTGTTCATACTCTCACATATCAGCCTTGGTTTAGACTGCAGTCAGCCATGCTAAAGGTGTGTTAGGTTAGGTGAGTGTGCATGTGTGTGTGTGAGAGATTATCGATAAGTCCTATATCTTGTCATAGACAGAAGACAGGCCTGACTGGATAATAATAAATTCAAAGTCCTGATAGTCCCACTGGTAGGCATCAAATTAATGTTTTTTCTTTGTTTAAATTGAATATGTTATTGATTTCTTGGACACCTATGGAGACTCACACACACATCTGCAGGGTATCTCAACAAATGTTAGATGGGGTGCCATAATTTGGTGCAGTGCTTATAATAGCTCTGCAACAGTGGAAGGTGGAAAGAAAAGCTGGCCACCATCAAGAGGGGGAGCGGTGATACGTGGATAACAGTGCACATTTTCTCCTGGAAGACATTCATGGTGTTGCAGCACTAGAGAGAAGTTCAAACCCTGGCTACTTTCTCAGCTCACATAACTGACCAGTCATGCGTGTTAGTGCCATAGTATTAGCTTTGGAAAGTTAAAGAAAATGGTTGCACACAGCTCTCCCAATCCAGTATTAGAAAGGTGTCAGGGGGGGATTTCTTCTTCTGGCACTTCTGGCTATACTGGCAGCACTGAGACTATGCCGGCTCCCTTTTTTGCCTTTTGTGTGCCCTCTCCATCAGCCAGTGCACACTGCCCAGTGTCATATGGTGTTGTGATGATTGGCTGATTTGTAGACAGAGTATCTTGAAATAACAAAGATAACAAAGATGTTACCATGTTTCTCTTACAACTGTCAACTTTCCTTTGGGACAGTTTACGCAGTGTATAGGGGCCACTGTACACAGTCATCCACTTTAATGTTCTGCTACTAGGAGAATGTGCTGGAGATTTGACTGAAAATATTGTTGTGACAGAGATTGGTGCTTATTCTAAACTTCTTATTCATTTGTGGACTCTCGTGATGTGGTGACACTTTTTTTTACTGAAGGCATATTGGAGCAAACACTATGAATAACTGTACAAAGCAAGCATGAAAAGATGCAAAACAGTGGAAGACAAACCTGGGGACACCCCCCTCTTGGTTTGGAAAACATACATCTCTTGAAAATACACCTCCCACGGGACTCCACTTCCCAGGTGGATATTGCTCTAGATTTTTACCGTCTTTAATAATAAAAATCTAACTTTATTGTTGTTGCTTATCGACAATTTTGTTGTTTCCACCTATATTGTCATTGCAGTCAGATTTTGTTAATGTATGGCTGTTATCAAATTAGGAATAGGCATTAATCTGCAGTGCTGTTTAACACATGACATGAGCTGCCATGTGAAGTATGATGTGAATTTTCATTATCCAGCAGTTATTTTTCTCAGCTAATTATCATTCTCTGGAAAAAGGCTGGCCAAGAAAATAATACATGTACCTGCACATTGAACACAGCTAACCATCTCTGCATGTTCCTGTCCTCGATCCCAATTCAAGTCCCTAAATAATGATGAGCATCTGCTTGTTGAGTCAAATACCATGTATATTTTCCTTAGACAGTTGTGCAGTGTACATTCCATTTAGTTGTCAAATCCAAAATGCTTTCACACATTGCTTCACGAATGCTTTGGTGACATGATTATTAGTTTGTTCCCCTGTTTTGTATAAATGAAGGCTCTTTCCCAGTTTACTGATGGGCCAACAGGTCTTGAAATAGATCAGAATGACATGGCAGCATTTTAGTAATGCCCCCCTCTGGAATACATATCACAACCTATTTAGCCTGTAGACAACAGTTAAAGGAGTTTCAATCAAAAACATGTAAATCTTTGAAGAATAAGTCACAGATATGTTGACAGTATATTTTTACATAGTCGAGTAATTTCTTAAGAGAAATGGGCACTGTAGTTTTAACATGATTAAATAGTGTTTTGTTGTGGCCTATTTTCAGCTGCGTATCAATACACAGGTGCACTCATGAGTATTTACATAAGTGGGACTGAGTCAAAATAAACAATAGTTCATGTTGATGGTAATGCAGTAAAATGTCACCCAGTGCAACAGTGTGGCTTATTGTTTCATTGTTTTAATAGTTTATGGATCTCTATGGCACAGGGGGAGGAGATATATGAGTCCTTGAGTAGACACATGATACTTGTTCATTGGATTAGTTCATTGTGGCTTTGGTCCTTTGATCAAATCAACAATGTTAATCACTTTAAGTAATATAAATGGATGATTTTGCATTTGTCCATTCGCAGCGACAAAATCAGTCTTTAAATGCTTTCACAGTAACAGGTTTTATTCGGTAGCTGTTGTGCCTCCAAGAGCCAAATTCATTACTACCTTTGTCCCACTCGCTTTTCATCAGTGAGACCAATTAAAGACTCTCACATTGATCCTTAATATTAGAACTTTCACTTTCTGCTTCTGTTGCTCCCCAAACCCACCTCCCGTGCAAACGCACACAATGCCCTTCTTAAGCGTGTGGTTATTGTGCATTTAAATTAAGCCTCATTCAAACAAATAAGCAGTTGGACTTGACTCATTACATGGAGCCAAATTGCTTGTCCCACAGGGCTATGTTTTACCTCACCCAAACAGATAAATTGTTCAAGACTCAGATTGGATTTCACAATGTAATTTAATCTCTAAACAAGAAAATCCAGATTCAAATTGTTTATTTTGTAAGCTTTGACTGCTCGTATTCGCCATGAGGAAATAGGAAAAACTGCCGCTGAGTGATTTGTACCTTGTTATTGGGATTTATTTGACTCTAACCGAGGTGTGGATTTGCAATTGTATCAAATTTGTGTTAATCAGTGTGGAAACCGACATACATTAACAAGAAAAATCAACACAATACTGTCTTATGTTTAAAAGGGAGACCCTTTTTCAGTTGTTTCCCATAAACATTTGCAGAAAAAAATATAATCACAGGAAACTGAATAGCAGGATGTATCACCTTTTCTTTATTCAGCCTGTGAGTCTGAGATCCGATAAGACAACTGACAGCACAAGGAGAAAGAAGTCATTCAGTATGAGGAGCAAAAGAGTTGATTATAGGCAAAATCAACCTCCAATTTAATAATGATGGCAGAACAATAATGATGTAGAATCAATGCTATGGAAGTACTGAGCCATCAAGGAAATTGATGCCCTTCTAAGATGTGATCAGAGGGTGGAAGTTCTTTCACATGTGGATGTTTGTGACTTGAGCACCTCGCTGGGAAGTGAAATAGCAACAGCACACTTTTCAACACTGAATATGTTTGTATATATGATGTGTGCTATGGTTGTAGGAGCAATTACACTTGGGAATTAATATCAAGCATTTGTGAAATAGGTCAGAGGTCATTTGGTCTGCGTGTGTGCCCCTGCACCTACACAATTACAGATTAAAACATCATAATGCTTCTGAAAGAATATTGCTTCATCTTTGGGTTCTTAGGGTTATTTCTTCCCTACATGGTCAACATCTTGGTGTGGTAACCTGCTAACCTTTGCTAAGGAACACAATCAACAGTAAAGTTGAGGCTGATCAGAAGATGGGAATTAGTTTTGCAAGCATTTGGTCATAAACCAAAGTACTGGACAAACTGAAATGACCACATTAGTTGTTGACTGACCCTTGGACCACTAAATATGTATGGTCTCCAAAGCACTGGCAAAGCATTACTCCTCATGATTGGAATTCCCTAAAGTCTAAAGTCTAAGATACACAGTAACTCCTATAGTGTCCTTGACTCAAGATATGTACAACGTTCTAATGAAGAATAAACACACAACCTGCATTACAATCACAGCAGGAATCACTGAACACAGTGTACAGAAAACACTGCTGCAGGCTCTTTCGTCATCTCCATAATTCAGTGGCAAAAATGCAGGTTAAAATTAATGAATCTCACCATCTAATGTGCTTGGGAAGTCAAACCTGTCGGCTGCTCCTGCATGATCGGGCTTGCTCCTCCTTCTTTCCTTGACTTCTCTCGTCCATTCATGCTTTTCTCCTCTCTCCTCCTCGCACCCTCCTGCCTTTCACCTCTTCCTTTTTGGTTATCTTTTTGTCTTTAAACATATATGACCGTGTTAGGATTAGCTAGACATTTGACAGTGGCATTGTTCTATCGCACGTACACACACACACATGCACACAAATGCTGGTACAAGCCTTCATGACAGATGGTCAGGCTAATTGGCTGCTCTCTCAGCTTGGTTGCCCCTGCGCCTGTGTGCTGCTTTGTTTGGTGTGTGTGTGTGTGTGTGTGTGTGTGTGTGTGTGTGTGTGTGTGTGTGTGTGTGTGTGTGTGTGTTTGTGTGTGTGTTTGTGTGTGTGTTTGTGTGTATGTGTATGTATGTGTGTGTGTGCTTGTTCCCAAAGTGCTATGTAGCTATGTTTCTTTGCTTAGCATGCCCATAATGTGTGTGTGTGTGTGTGTGTGTGTGTGTGTGTGTGTATGTGTTTCTGGATGTAAAGATTGCAAGGAAATATTCAGCTTTGTTCCACTTGATGTCTGTTGCAGAGGTGGGTAACACAGTGAGTGTGTGTGCGAGCATGTTTGTGTGTCTGTCTGTCTGTCTGTCTGTGTATGTGTGTGAGAGAGATCAGGTAGAGTGCAGGGTTGTTGTACACCGTATGCATGACAGACAGGTGCTGTGTTGATATGAATCAACAATATGCACAGGCACTGAGTGAGACAAAATATCCATACACACAAATGGACAGACCCACACAAGAGGAAACATGTTTCACATGGGCGAATGCACACACACACACACACACACACACACACACACACACACACACACACACACACACACACACACACACACACACACACACACACTTCTTAGGCTTCTGGTGTATACATTCTGTAAGTGAACACACAGAGCCCCTGCTGAGCCGACAGGGAATGATGGCAAGATGCTGTGCTGCATGTCTCTCAGAGGAGGGTCAAACTGGAGGATAATGGCCGTATGAATATTATATCCTTCCCTATAAATGGTGACATGACATTATTAGGCATAGGGAACTATCATGAGACTTGTTATTTCGATTCACATCATGACATAAAAAGGGTAAAAAAAAATGTCTATTACTGGCTATGGTTTTCTCTTTTTGGACAGCTGCGATTTTCTTAATCATAACCCGTTAAAACAATTAAATTATTTTCAAACAGGCGAACATGAATTGACCGACAGGAGGAAAAAGCTAAATGAGAAGCTGTCATAGAAAAGCATGAATGGCAGTTGAAGAGGGTTTTCTGTGAGAGCATTTTCATTAGTGTATGAAAAGGTTTCAGCGGTGAATGAGATACGTCATGAACATGAGGCATTTTAGTTGTGTGGTCAGTTGAATTTCTCAACGTGATGGAAAATTTGAAGTAATAAGAATCCCCTGTTCTACAGATGAGATACATTAAATGAGCCTTATAGTTACTGGTGATATGTCCAGATATTTCCCATCAATCTGTCCAGTGCATGCTGGGATAGGCTTCATTCCCAAACCCAATTCAGTCAGAGACACTTACAGTATAGTGACCAGAGGTCCGATTTGTCTGGGATTGTCCCAGTTTCAAGCTGGGTGTCCCAAGTCCCAACTGAAAAAGCTAAAATGTCCCAGTTTTCAACATTCACCACTAAGTGTCCCACTTTTCACCACAATTAAAATAAGAATATTAATATTATACTTGTTTTCAATGCTTACCCAGATGTTCATCATGTTCTGTCCCAGTCATTATTACCCAGCAGAAAAATATAACCAATGCACCACTTGTCTGCATTCAACACTGATTTGTCTGTATGTCTGTCAATCAATCACTGTGTTGTTGTCCAGGCTATGTTGTTGTCCAGGCTATGATGCTTTAAGCTTTTTCTGACACTCATTATGTTAACAGTCAGCTGTCCTGCTGAAGAGAAAGTCTGCCATTTCTAAAGCTCTCCAGGAGTCTTCCTCCTTCTTTTGTTAAGTACAAAAACCAAGAAAAATGCTGCATTCATGGCATCCATGGTGTTGAAATGTGAACTCAGGTGGTGTGCTAAATTGAAATATTTATCCCCCATCCCGATGAAAATGCCAATTGTGCGTGCATATAAGGCCACGTATGTGCACATGAATCAATGTATTGACCATTTATGGTACATGGGTATACAGCTGGATTCAGATGATTGACTCATTGATGATTGATGAAGATCTCAAATAATCCGAGCACTCTGTGGGGTGAACATATTCTCCTTCAGTCAAAACACCTACTATTTGTTCGAAAACAATAATTGAATCTCCTAAAGATGTTAGCATAAAAGCAGCTATACTATGTTATCAGAACTGCAGAGAATTCCTTCATTGAAAGAAGAGCAAAGAACGGCACCAATGGTTTTTCTCTGGTAAAGTCAACGTCACTGGGAACCTGAAATTTGTCCTCATCATGATATTCTCTGTCCGACCTTTTCTAGTGAAACTGTCGTGACTGTGTAGAGTTGCATCTTTGTTAACTGCTTTTTGTTTGCTTACAAGTATGCGGGCATACCTTGAAAACTTGATCATCCGATGAAAGCACACATTTGATCTTGATGTAGAGGAACAATGCGTTAATACGCTGCTGCCTCGTCTCAACGGTCTTTCAGTCTAAGGTCAGAAACGTCATCGCATCGACTGCTATGTGGCAGCTGAATGCTGAACTCTGTTGTCAGACTTTCATTTTTTTGAATGCTCCTCCAGGATTTTTTTCACAGATCACTCCATGATTTTAACAGTTAAAACTTTAAACTTCAGCAACTTTAACAATCATTGCTATTTTGAGCAAGTCTCAAGTCTGCAAGTTGAGTCTGACGTACCATAATGAAAGCTGAAACCTGGTTGTGGGAAGATTAGAAAAATACATTTGTGATCTCACTGGCTCACTGTTCAAAACTACTGGTACAGTCCTTTAAAGAACCACTATTCTTAGATGTTCCAGCAGACAAAAGTCCATATACTGACAGCGCTGGGTCTGCTATATTAAAGTGAGATCCAAAATGTTACGCTGCTCCAATTAAAAGCTTCTTGGGAGCTAGAACCAATGAAAAGCCACACTTTACCCTCAGTTCAGCCCTGTATGTGAAAATATAGTATATTGTGGCATGACTGTCCTTACCAATTGTTAAGTCAAGGAGTTGCACGAATTATCCTTATCCGTATTAATTGAAAAGGAGGGAAGTTCTAGGAAGTTCTTATTTAATGATTCATTCATGTGGGGGTCAAAGCAGTATATTTACTGACTGGAATTGTTGTCAATATAATTGACAGACTCCAGGTGATCCAGGTACACGTGGTTTAGGGGAAAATGACCTTGTAAGAAGTACTAGCCAGGGTTACCCATGAACACTTGATAAATGCCCTTTGTGTGCTTTTGTGAGGGTGAGGATTTAAGGCCAAATCTGCGCACAAATCATTAAAAAATAGTGTCACTTATTTGCAGTCATGCACACACTGTCACACACAAAGTAACTTCCTTTCTCTTTAAACCAAACAGACAGTCACACACACTTAGCCCTGGAACTCATGACTCTAATCTTTGCTGTTGGCCAATATGAACCTGTCACAGCGCAAAATTCCATTAGTGGCCGGGTCAACTCATTCAGTTATGTGCTGGAAAAGAGAGCGAGTTTGTGTGTGTGTGTGTGTGTGTGTGTGTGTGTGTGTGGGGGGGGGGGGGGGGATTAATGAGAATTCCTGTATCTTGTCATAGACAGAACAGAAGCATGACTGGATTGAGCAAATAATAGATTCTAAGTCCTGATAGTCCTCTGGTAGACATTCTACTAACACTCTAGAAATGTGCAGAGATTAGGACCGCCTCTCCTTTACTACACTTAACTGCATTTTACAGCAGTCTGGAACAGCCAAGGAACATGTCAATATGCTTGGTTTTATCGTTAAACAAACGATAAACATCATTGAACATGTTGCACTGCCAGACCAGCTATAGCCTATTAGCCACAAATAGCTCACTAGCTACTGTTTCAAGTTGCAACTCTTTTCATGTGAGAAACACAACATCTAACCTCCACAACCACTGAAATATCTGCACATCTGCTGTTGCTGACATAAAACGCATAGTTCCTAGAGATCAAAGGCTGTCAACAAGAATTCGATGGGATGCCAACAATTGGGTACAGGCCTTCATGGCCCACTCAGGGTGACTTGTTTGAACTTTAGTGATCCTCTGACTTTTCCAACATCCTCATCACAGGGCTCTTAAGTCACGCATTGGGCTTGACACTCACACATTTCAACCCATCCACACGCTCACACACCACGCTCCCCCGACTGGCTGAACATGCGTTGCATGTATTCCGAATGTGGAGAATCAGAGACTGCTCTACTCTGCTTGAGATAAATATGTGTCATCAATAAACTGATTCCACATAGACGTGCTGAGCCTGAGTGGGAGTCACCCACTTGCCCTGAGATCCTTTAGATAATGGGCAACCAATATGTTACAGACAAAATAAGCAGTCAGTATCTAACAATTGCAACTTGCCATGCTTAAGGGTGCACCCCTCCATGGAATACAGCCCTCTCATCTGCACTTCCACAAAAGGGTCGAATACAGAGAAGATTAGCATGACCCTTGCAAGAGGATGACACGCATTCTTGCGAAGCATGTCTACATTTTCATTTGCCTGTGCTGCCCCCAGCAGTTCTCCAGCAACCGAGGCCAGAGAATCTCCAGTTGCCCCAGTTCACAACGCCCTGACATATAGTTGAGTATAGCAGAAGGCCTGGCTCTGCCTGGCTCCCCCTACTGGCTGAACACCCCTTGCATGTATTCCGAGTGTGGAGAATCAGAGACTGCTCTACTCTGCTCGAGATAAATATGTGTCATCAATAAACTGATTCCACATAGACGTGCTGAGCCTGAGTGGGAGTCACCCACTTGCCCTGAGATCCTTTAGATAATGGGCAACCAATATGTTACAGACAAAATAAGCAGTCAGTATCTAACAATTGCAACTTGCCATGCTTAAGGGTGCGCCCCTCCATGGAATACAGCCCTCTAGTCTGCACTCCCACAAAAGGGTCGTTCAGCCAGCAAGGGAATAAAAGGTAGGCAGTGACAGTTAGTTTTTGTGCTTGCTTCAGCAGCACATATGCAAAATTGGAATCGATACAGAGAAGATTAGCATGGCCCCTGCAAAAGGATGACACGCATACTCGTGAAGCGTTTCCACATTTTGATTTGCCTGTGCTGCCCCCAGCAGTTCTCCAGCAACCGAGGCCAGAGAATCTCCAGTTGCCCCAGTTCACAACGCCCTGACATATAGTTGAGTATAGCAGAAGGCCTGGCTCTGCCAGGCTCCCCCTACTGGCTGAACACCCCTTGCATGTATTCCGAGTGTGGAGAATCAGAGACTGCTCTACTCTGCTTGAGATAAATATGTGTCACCAATAAACTGATAAATATGTGTCATCAATAAACTGATTCCACATAGACGTGCTGAGCCTGAGTGGGAGTCACCCACTTGCCCTGAGATCCTTTAGATAATGGGCAACCAATATGTTACAGACAAAATAAGCAGTCAGTATCTAACAATTGCAACTTGCCATGCTTAAGGGTGCACCCCTCCATGGAATACAGCCCTCTCATCTGCACTCCCACAAAAGGGTCGAATACAGAGAAGATTAGCATGACCCTTTCAAGAGGATGACACGCATTCTTGCGAAGCATGTCTACATTTTCATTTGCCTGTGCTGCCCCCAGCAGTTCTCCAGCAACCGAGGCCAGAGAATCTCCAGTTGCCCCAGTTCACAACGCCCTGACATATAGTTGAGTATAGCAGAAGGCCTGGCTCTGCCTGGCTCCCCCTACTGGCTGAACACCCCTTGCATGTATTCCGAGTGTGGAGAATCAGAGACTGCTCTACTCTGCTCGAGATAAATATGTGTCATCAATAAACTGATTCCACATAGACGTGCTGAGCCTGAGTGGGAGTCACCCACTTGCCCTGAGATCCTTTAGATAATGGGCAACCAATATGTTACAGACAAAATAAGCAGTCAGTATCTAACAATTGCAACTTGCCATGCTTAAGGGTGCACCCCTCCATGGAATACAGCCCTCTCATCTGCACTTCCACAAAAGGGTCGAATACAGAGAAGATTAGCATGACCCTTGCAAGAGGATGACACGCATTCTTGCGAAGCATGTCTACATTTTCATTTGCCTGTGCTGCCCCCAGCAGTTCTCCAGCAACCGAGGCCAGAGAATCTCCAGTTGCCCCAGTTCACAACGCCCTGACATATAGTTGAGAATAGCAGAAGGCCTGGCTCTGCCAGGCTCCCCCTACTGGCTGAACACCCCTTGCATGTATTCCGAGTGTGGAGAATCAGAGACTGCTCTACTCTGCTTGAGATAAATATGTGTCACCAATAAACTGATAAATATGTGTCATCAATAAACTGATTCCACATAGACGTGCTGAGCCTGAGTGGGAGTCACCCACTTGCCCTGAGATCCTTTAGATAATGGGCAACCAATATGTTACAGACAAAATAAGCAGTCAGTATCTAACAATTGCAACTTGCCATGCTTAAGGGTGCACCCCTCCATGGAATACAGCCCTCTCATCTGCACTTCCACAAAAGGGTCGAATACAGAGAAGATTAGCATGACCCTTGCAAGAGGATGACACGCATTCTTGCGAAGCATGTCTACATTTTCATTTGCCTGTGCTGCCCCCAGCAGTTCTCCAGCAACCGAGGCCAGAGAATCTCCAGTTGCCCCAGTTCACAACGCCCTGACATATAGTTGAGTATAGCAGAAGGCCTGGCTCTGCCTGGCTCCCCCTACTGGCTGAACACCCCTTGCATGTATTCCGAGTGTGGAGAATCAGAGACTGCTCTACTCTGCTCGAGATAAATATGTGTCATCAATAAACTGATTCCACATAGACGTGCTGAGCCTGAGTGGGAGTCACCCACTTGCCCTGAGATCCTTTAGATAATGGGCAACCAATATGTTACAGACAAAATAAGCAGTCAGTATCTAACAATTGCAACTTGCCATGCTTAAGGGTGCGCCCCTCCATGGAATACAGCCCTCTAGTCTGCACTCCCACAAAAGGGTCGTTCAGCCAGCAAGGGAATAAAAGGTAGGCAGTGACAGTTAGTTTTTGTGCTTGCTTCGGCAGCACATATGCAAAATTGGAATCGATACAGAGAAGATTAGCATGGCCCCTGCAAAAGGATGACACGCATACTCGTGAAGCGTTTCCACATTTTGATTTGCCTGTGCTGCCCCCAGCAGTTCTCCAGCAACCGAGGCCAGAGAATCTCCAGTTGCCCCAGTTCACAACGCCCTGACATATAGTTGAGTATAGCAGAAGGCCTGGCTCTGCCAGGCTCCCCCTACTGGCTGAACACCCCTTGCATGTATTCCGAGTGTGGAGAATCAGAGACTGCTCTACTCTGCTTGAGATAAATATGTGTCATCAATAAACTGATTCCACATAGACGTGCTGAGCCTGAGTGGGAGTCACCCACTTGCCCTGAGATCCTTTAGATAATGGGCAACCAATATGTTACAGACAAAATAAGCAGTCAGTATCTAACAATTGCAACTTGCCATGCTTAAGGGTGCGCCCCTCCATGGAATACAGCCCTCTAGTCTGCACTCCCACAAAAGGGTCGTTCAGCCAGCAAGGGAATAAAAGGTAGGCAGTGACAGTTAGTTTTTGTGCTTGCTTCGGCAGCACATATGCAAAATTGGAATCGATACAGAGAAGATTAGCATGGCCCCTGCAAAAGGATGACACGCATACTCGTGAAGCGTTTCCACATTTTGATTTGCCTGTGCTGCCCCCAGCAGTTCTCCAGCAACCGAGGCCAGAGAATCTCCAGTTGCCCCAGTTCACAACGCCCTGACATATAGTTGAGTATAGCAGAAGGCCTGGCTCTGCCAGGCTCCCCCTACTGGCTGAACACCCCTTGCATGTATTCCGAGTGTGGAGAATCAGAGACTGCTCTACTCTGCTTGAGATAAATATGTGTCATCAATAAACTGATTCCACATAGACGTGCTGAGCCTGAGTGGGAGTCACCCACTTGCCCTGAGATCCTTTAGATAATGGGCAACCAATATGTTACAGACAAAATAAGCAGTCAGTATCTAACAATTGCAACTTGCCATGCTTAAGGGTGCACCCCTCCATGGAATACAGCCCTCTCATCTGCACTTCCACAAAAGGGTCGAATACAGAGAAGATTAGCATGACCCTTGCAAGAGGATGACACGCATTCTTGCGAAGCATGTCTACATTTTCATTTGCCTGTGCTGCCCCCAGCAGTTCTCCAGCAACCGAGGCCAGAGAATCTCCAGTTGCCCCAGTTCACAACGCCCTGACATATAGTTGAGTATAGCAGAAGGCCTGGCTCTGCCTGGCTCCCCCTACTGGCTGAACACCCCTTGCATGTATTCCGAGTGTGGAGAATCAGAGACTGCTCTACTCTGCTCGAGATAAATATGTGTCATCAATAAACTGATTCCACATAGACGTGCTGAGCCTGAGTGGGAGTCACCCACTTGCCCTGAGATCCTTTAGATAATGGGCAACCAATATGTTACAGACAAAATAAGCAGTCAGTATCTAACAATTGCAACTTGCCATGCTTAAGGGTGCGCCCCTCCATGGAATACAGCCCTCTAGTCTGCACTCCCACAAAAGGGTCGTTCAGCCAGCAAGGGAATAAAAGGTAGGCAGTGACAGTTAGTTTTTGTGCTTGCTTCGGCAGCACATATGCAAAATTGGAATCGATACAGAGAAGATTAGCATGGCCCCTGCAAAAGGATGACACGCATACTCGTGAAGCGTTTCCACATTTTGATTTGCCTGTGCTGCCCCCAGCAGTTCTCCAGCAACCGAGGCCAGAGAATCTCCAGTTGCCCCAGTTCACAACGCCCTGACATATAGTTGAGTATAGCAGAAGGCCTGGCTCTGCCAGGCTCCCCCTACTGGCTGAACACCCCTTGCATGTATTCCGAGTGTGGAGAATCAGAGACTGCTCTACTCTGCTTGAGATAAATATGTGTCATCAATAAACTGATTCCACATAGACGTGCTGAGCCTGAGTGGGAGTCACCCACTTGCCCTGAGATCCTTTAGATAATGGGCAACCAATATGTTACAGACAAAATAAGCAGTCAGTATCTAACAATTGCAACTTGCCATGCTTAAGGGTGCGCCCCTCCATGGAATACAGCCCTCTAGTCTGCACTCCCACAAAAGGGTCGTTCAGCCAGCAAGGGAATAAAAGGTAGGCAGTGACAGTTAGTTTTTGTGCTTGCTTCGGCAGCACATATGCAAAATTGGAATCGATACAGAGAAGATTAGCATGGCCCCTGCAAAAGGATGACACGCATACTCGTGAAGCGTTTCCACATTTTGATTTGCCTGTGCTGCCCCCAGCAGTTCTCCAGCAACCGAGGCCAGAGAATCTCCAGTTGCCCCAGTTCACAACGCCCTGACATATAGTTGAGTATAGCAGAAGGCCTGGCTCTGCCAGGCTCCCCCTACTGGCTGAACACCCCTTGCATGTATTCCGAGTGTGGAGAATCAGAGACTGCTCTACTCTGCTTGAGATAAATATGTGTCATCAATAAACTGATTCCACATAGACGTGCTGAGCCTGAGTGGGAGTCACCCACTTGCCCTGAGATCCTTTAGATAATGGGCAACCAATATGTTACAGACAAAATAAGCAGTCAGTATCTAACAATTGCAACTTGCCATGCTTAAGGGTGCACCCCTCCATGGAATACAGCCCTCTCATCTGCACTTCCACAAAAGGGTCGAATACAGAGAAGATTAGCATGACCCTTGCAAGAGGATGACACGCATTCTTGCGAAGCATGTCTACATTTTCATTTGCCTGTGCTGCCCCCAGCAGTTCTCCAGCAACCGAGGCCAGAGAATCTCCAGTTGCCCCAGTTCACAACGCCCTGACATATAGTTGAGTATAGCAGAAGGCCTGGCTCTGCCTGGCTCCCCCTACTGGCTGAACACCCCTTGCATGTATTCCGAGTGTGGAGAATCAGAGACTGCTCTACTCTGCTCGAGATAAATATGTGTCATCAATAAACTGATTCCACATAGACGTGCTGAGCCTGAGTGGGAGTCACCCACTTGCCCTGAGATCCTTTAGATAATGGGCAACCAATATGTTACAGACAAAATAAGCAGTCAGTATCTAACAATTGCAACTTGCCATGCTTAAGGGTGCGCCCCTCCATGGAATACAGCCCTCTAGTCTGCACTCCCACAAAAGGGTCGTTCAGCCAGCAAGGGAATAAAAGGTAGGCAGTGACAGTTAGTTTTTGTGCTTGCTTCGGCAGCACATATGCAAAATTGGAATCGATACAGAGAAGATTAGCATGGCCCCTGCAAAAGGATGACACGCATACTCGTGAAGCGTTTCCACATTTTGATTTGCCTGTGCTGCCCCCAGCAGTTCTCCAGCAACCGAGGCCAGAGAATCTCCAGTTGCCCCAGTTCACAACGCCCTGACATATAGTTGAGTATAGCAGAAGGCCTGGCTCTGCCAGGCTCCCCCTACTGGCTGAACACCCCTTGCATGTATTCCGAGTGTGGAGAATCAGAGACTGCTCTACTCTGCTTGAGATAAATATGTGTCATCAATAAACTGATTCCACATAGACGTGCTGAGCCTGAGTGGGAGTCACCCACTTGCCCTGAGATCCTTTAGATAATGGGCAACCAATATGTTACAGACAAAATAAGCAGTCAGTATCTAACAATTGCAACTTGCCATGCTTAAGGGTGCACCCCTCCATGGAATACAGCCCTCTCATCTGCACTTCCACAAAAGGGTCGAATACAGAGAAGATTAGCATGACCCTTGCAAGAGGATGACACGCATTCTTGCGAAGCATGTCTACATTTTCATTTGCCTGTGCTGCCCCCAGCAGTTCTCCAGCAACCGAGGCCAGAGAATCTCCAGTTGCCCCAGTTCACAACGCCCTGACATATAGTTGAGTATAGCAGAAGGCCTGGCTCTGCCTGGCTCCCCCTACTGGCTGAACACCCCTTGCATGTATTCCGAGTGTGGAGAATCAGAGACTGCTCTACTCTGCTCGAGATAAATATGTGTCATCAATAAACTGATTCCACATAGACGTGCTGAGCCTGAGTGGGAGTCACCCACTTGCCCTGAGATCCTTTAGATAATGGGCAACCAATATGTTACAGACAAAATAAGCAGTCAGTATCTAACAATTGCAACTTGCCATGCTTAAGGGTGCGCCCCTCCATGGAATACAGCCCTCTAGTCTGCACTCCCACAAAAGGGTCGTTCAGCCAGCAAGGGAATAAAAGGTAGGCAGTGACGGTTAGTTTTTGTGCTTGCTTCGGCAGCACATATGCAAAATTGGAATCGATACAGAGAAGATTAGCATGGCCCCTGCAAAAGGATGACACGCATACTCGTGAAGCGTTTCCACATTTTGATTTGCCTGTGCTGCCCCCAGCAGTTCTCCAGCAACCGAGGCCAGAGAATCTCCAGTTGCCCCAGTTCACAACGCCCTGACATATAGTTGAGTATAGCAGAAGGCCTGGCTCTGCCAGGCTCCCCCTACTGGCTGAACACCCCTTGCATGTATTCCGAGTGTGGAGAATCAGAGACTGCTCTACTCTGCTTGAGATAAATATGTGTCATCAATAAACTGATTCCACATAGACGTGCTGAGCCTGAGTGGGAGTCACCCACTTGCCCTGAGATCCTTTAGATAATGGGCAACCAATATGTTACAGACAAAATAAGCAGTCAGTATCTAACAATTGCAACTTGCCATGCTTAAGGGTGCGCCCCTCCATGGAATACAGCCCTCTAGTCTGCACTCCCACAAAAGGGTCGTTCAGCCAGCAAGGGAATAAAAGGTAGGCAGTGACAGTTAGTTTTTGTGCTTGCTTCGGCAGCACATATGCAAAATTGGAATCGATACAGAGAAGATTAGCATGGCCCCTGCAAAAGGATGACACGCATACTCGTGAAGCGTTTCCACATTTTGATTTGCCTGTGCTGCCCCCAGCAGTTCTCCAGCAACCGAGGCCAGAGAATCTCCAGTTGCCCCAGTTCACAACGCCCTGACATATAGTTGAGTATAGCAGAAGGCCTGGCTCTGCCAGGCTCCCCCTACTGGCTGAACACCCCTTGCATGTATTCCGAGTGTGGAGAATCAGAGACTGCTCTACTCTGCTTGAGATAAATATGTGTCATCAATAAACTGATTCCACATAGACGTGCTGAGCCTGAGTGGGAGTCACCCACTTGCCCTGAGATCCTTTAGATAATGGGCAACCAATATGTTACAGACAAAATAAGCAGTCAGTATCTAACAATTGCAACTTGCCATGCTTAAGGGTGCGCCCCTCCATGGAATACAGCCCTCTAGTCTGCACTCCCACAAAAGGGTCGTTCAGCCAGCAAGGGAATAAAAGGTAGGCAGTGACAGTTAGTTTTTGTGCTTGCTTCGGCAGCACATATGCAAAATTGGAATCGATACAGAGAAGATTAGCATGGCCCCTGCAAAAGGATGACACGCATACTCGTGAAGCGTTTCCACATTTTGATTTGCCTGTGCTGCCCCCAGCAGTTCTCCAGCAACCGAGGCCAGAGAATCTCCAGTTGCCCCAGTTCACAACGCCCTGACATATAGTTGAGTATAGCAGAAGGCCTGGCTCTGCCAGGCTCCCCCTACTGGCTGAACACCCCTTGCATGTATTCCGAGTGTGGAGAATCAGAGACTGCTCTACTCTGCTTGAGATAAATATGTGTCACCAATAAACTGATAAATATGTGTCATCAATAAACTGATTCCACATAGACGTGCTGAGCCTGAGTGGGAGTCACCCACTTGCCCTGAGATCCTTTAGATAATGGGCAACCAATATGTTACAGACAAAATAAGCAGTCAGTATCTAACAATTGCAACTTGCCATGCTTAAGGGTGCACCCCTCCATGGAATACAGCCCTCTCATCTGCACTTCCACAAAAGGGTCGAATACAGAGAAGATTAGCATGACCCTTGCAAGAGGATGACACGCATTCTTGCGAAGCATGTCTACATTTTCATTTGCCTGTGCTGCCCCCAGCAGTTCTCCAGCAACCGAGGCCAGAGAATCTCCAGTTGCCCCAGTTCACAACGCCCTGACATATAGTTGAGTATAGCAGAAGGCCTGGCTCTGCCTGGCTCCCCCTACTGGCTGAACACCCCTTGCATGTATTCCGAGTGTGGAGAATCAGAGACTGCTCTACTCTGCTCGAGATAAATATGTGTCATCAATAAACTGATTCCACATAGACGTGCTGAGCCTGAGTGGGAGTCACCCACTTGCCCTGAGATCCTTTAGATAATGGGCAACCAATATGTTACAGACAAAATAAGCAGTCAGTATCTAACAATTGCAACTTGCCATGCTTAAGGGTGCGCCCCTCCATGGAATACAGCCCTCTAGTCTGCACTCCCACAAAAGGGTCGTTCAGCCAGCAAGGGAATAAAAGGTAGGCAGTGACGGTTAGTTTTTGTGCTTGCTTCGGCAGCACATATGCAAAATTGGAATCGATACAGAGAAGATTAGCATGGCCCCTGCAAAAGGATGACACGCATACTCGTGAAGCGTTTCCACATTTTGATTTGCCTGTGCTGCCCCCAGCAGTTCTCCAGCAACCGAGGCCAGAGAATCTCCAGTTGCCCCAGTTCACAACGCCCTGACATATAGTTGAGTATAGCAGAAGGCCTGGCTCTGCCAGGCTCCCCCTACTGGCTGAACACCCCTTGCATGTATTCCGAGTGTGGAGAATCAGAGACTGCTCTACTCTGCTTGAGATAAATATGTGTCACCAATAAACTGATAAATATGTGTCATCAATAAACTGATTCCACATAGACGTGCTGAGCCTGAGTGGGAGTCACCCACTTGCCCTGAGATCCTTTAGATAATGGGCAACCAATATGTTACAGACAAAATAAGCAGTCAGTATCTAACAATTGCAACTTGCCATGCTTAAGGGTGCACCCCTCCATGGAATACAGCCCTCTCATCTGCACTTCCACAAAAGGGTCGAATACAGAGAAGATTAGCATGACCCTTGCAAGAGGATGACACGCATTCTTGCGAAGCATGTCTACATTTTCATTTGCCTGTGCTGCCCCCAGCAGTTCTCCAGCAACCGAGGCCAGAGAATCTCCAGTTGCCCCAGTTCACAACGCCCTGACATATAGTTGAGTATAGCAGAAGGCCTGGCTCTGCCTGGCTCCCCCTACTGGCTGAACACCCCTTGCATGTATTCCGAGTGTGGAGAATCAGAGACTGCTCTACTCTGCTCGAGATAAATATGTGTCATCAATAAACTGATTCCACATAGACGTGCTGAGCCTGAGTGGGAGTCACCCACTTGCCCTGAGATCCTTTAGATAATGGGCAACCAATATGTTACAGACAAAATAAGCAGTCAGTATCTAACAATTGCAACTTGCCATGCTTAAGGGTGCGCCCCTCCATGGAATACAGCCCTCTAGTCTGCACTCCCACAAAAGGGTCGTTCAGCCAGCAAGGGAATAAAAGGTAGGCAGTGACGGTTAGTTTTTGTGCTTGCTTCGGCAGCACATATGCAAAATTGGAATCGATACAGAGAAGATTAGCATGGCCCCTGCAAAAGGATGACACGCATACTCGTGAAGCGTTTCCACATTTTGATTTGCCTGTGCTGCCCCCAGCAGTTCTCCAGCAACCGAGGCCAGAGAATCTCCAGTTGCCCCAGTTCACAACGCCCTGACATATAGTTGAGTATAGCAGAAGGCCTGGCTCTGCCAGGCTCCCCCTACTGGCTGAACACCCCTTGCATGTATTCCGAGTGTGGAGAATCAGAGACTGCTCTACTCTGCTTGAGATAAATATGTGTCATCAATAAACTGATTCCACATAGACGTGCTGAGCCTGAGTGGGAGTCACCCACTTGCCCTGAGATCCTTTAGATAATGGGCAACCAATATGTTACAGACAAAATAAGCAGTCAGTATCTAACAATTGCAACTTGCCATGCTTAAGGGTGCGCCCCTCCATGGAATACAGCCCTCTAGTCTGCACTCCCACAAAAGGGTCGTTCAGCCAGCAAGGGAATAAAAGGTAGGCAGTGACAGTTAGTTTTTGTGCTTGCTTCGGCAGCACATATGCAAAATTGGAATCGATACAGAGAAGATTAGCATGGCCCCTGCAAAAGGATGACACGCATACTCGTGAAGCGTTTCCACATTTTGATTTGCCTGTGCTGCCCCCAGCAGTTCTCCAGCAACCGAGGCCAGAGAATCTCCAGTTGCCCCAGTTCACAACGCCCTGACATATAGTTGAGTATAGCAGAAGGCCTGGCTCTGCCAGGCTCCCCCTACTGGCTGAACACCCCTTGCATGTATTCCGAGTGTGGAGAATCAGAGACTGCTCTACTCTGCTTGAGATAAATATGTGTCATCAATAAACTGATTCCACATAGACGTGCTGAGCCTGAGTGGGAGTCACCCACTTGCCCTGAGATCCTTTAGATAATGGGCAACCAATATGTTACAGACAAAATAAGCAGTCAGTATCTAACAATTGCAACTTGCCATGCTTAAGGGTGCGCCCCTCCATGGAATACAGCCCTCTAGTCTGCACTCCCACAAAAGGGTCGTTCAGCCAGCAAGGGAATAAAAGGTAGGCAGTGACAGTTAGTTTTTGTGCTTGCTTCGGCAGCACATATGCAAAATTGGAATCGATACAGAGAAGATTAGCATGGCCCCTGCAAAAGGATGACACGCATACTCGTGAAGCGTTTCCACATTTTGATTTGCCTGTGCTGCCCCCAGCAGTTCTCCAGCAACCGAGGCCAGAGAATCTCCAGTTGCCCCAGTTCACAACGCCCTGACATATAGTTGAGTATAGCAGAAGGCCTGGCTCTGCCAGGCTCCCCCTACTGGCTGAACACCCCTTGCATGTATTCCGAGTGTGGAGAATCAGAGACTGCTCTACTCTGCTTGAGATAAATATGTGTCACCAATAAACTGATAAATATGTGTCATCAATAAACTGATTCCACATAGACGTGCTGAGCCTGAGTGGGAGTCACCCACTTGCCCTGAGATCCTTTAGATAATGGGCAACCAATATGTTACAGACAAAATAAGCAGTCAGTATCTAACAATTGCAACTTGCCATGCTTAAGGGTGCGCCCCTCCATGGAATACAGCCCTCTAGTCTGCACTCCCACAAAAGGGTCGTTCAGCCAGCAAGGGAATAAAAGGTAGGCAGTGACAGTTAGTTTTTGTGCTTGCTTCGGCAGCACATATGCAAAATTGGAATCGATACAGAGAAGATTAGCATGGCCCCTGCAAAAGGATGACACGCATACTCGTGAAGCGTTTCCACATTTTGATTTGCCTGTGCTGCCCCCAGCAGTTCTCCAGCAACCGAGGCCAGAGAATCTCCAGTTGCCCCAGTTCACAACGCCCTGACATATAGTTGAGTATAGCAGAAGGCCTGGCTCTGCCAGGCTCCCCCTACTGGCTGAACACCCCTTGCATGTATTCCGAGTGTGGAGAATCAGAGACTGCTCTACTCTGCTCGAGATAAATATGTGTCATCAATAAACTGATTCCACATAGACGTGCTGAGCCTGAGTGGGAGTCACCCACTTGCCCTGAGATCCTTTAGATAATGGGCAACCAATATGTTACAGACAAAATAAGCAGTCAGTATCTAACAATTGCAACTTGCCATGCTTAAGGGTGCACCCCTCCATGGAATACAGCCCTCTCATCTGCACTCCCACAAAAGGGTCGAATACAGAGAAGATTAGCATGACCCTTTCAAGAGGATGACACGCATTCTTGCGAAGCATGTCTACATTTTCATTTGCCTGTGCTGCCCCCAGCAGTTCTCCAGCAACCGAGGCCAGAGAATCTCCAGTTGCCCCAGTTCACAACGCCCTGACATATAGTTGAGTATAGCAGAAGGCCTGGCTCTGCCTGGCTCCCCCTACTGGCTGAACACCCCTTGCATGTATTCCGAGTGTGGAGAATCAGAGACTGCTCTACTCTGCTCGAGATAAATATGTGTCATCAATAAACTGATTCCACATAGACGTGCTGAGCCTGAGTGGGAGTCACCCACTTGCCCTGAGATCCTTTAGATAATGGGCAACCAATATGTTACAGACAAAATAAGCAGTCAGTATCTAACAATTGCAACTTGCCATGCTTAAGGGTGCACCCCTCCATGGAATACAGCCCTCTCATCTGCACTTCCACAAAAGGGTCGAATACAGAGAAGATTAGAATGACCCTTGCAAGAGGATGACACGCATTCTTGCGAAGCATGTCTACATTTTCATTTGCCTGTGCTGCCCCCAGCAGTTCTCCAGCAACCGAGGCCAGAGAATCTCCAGTTGCCCCAGTTCACAACGCCCTGACATATAGTTGAGTATAGCAGAAGGCCTGGCTCTGCCTGGCTCCCCCTACTGGCTGAACACCCCTTGCATGTATTCCGAGTGTGGAGAATCAGAGACTGCTCTACTCTGCTCGAGATAAATATGTGTCATCAATAAACTGATTCCACATAGACGTGCTGAGCCTGAGTGGGAGTCACCCACTTGCCCTGAGATCCTTTAGATAATGGGCAACCAATATGTTACAGACAAAATAAGCAGTCAGTATCTAACAATTGCAACTTGCCATGCTTAAGGGTGCGCCCCTCCATGGAATACAGCCCTCTAGTCTGCACTCCCACAAAAGGGTCGTTCAGCCAGCAAGGGAATAAAAGGTAGGCAGTGACAGTTAGTTTTTGTGCTTGCTTCGGCAGCACATATGCAAAATTGGAATCGATACAGAGAAGATTAGCATGACCCTTGCAAGAGGATGACACGCATTCTTGCGAAGCATGTCTACATTTTCATTTGCCTGTGCTGCCCCCAGCAGTTCTCCAGCAACCGAGGCCAGAGAATCTCCAGTTGCCCCAGTTCACAACGCCCTGACATATAGTTGAGTATAGCAGAAGGCCTGGCTCTGCCAGGCTCCCCCTACTGGCTGAACACCCGTTGCATGTATTCCGAGTGTGGAGAATCAGAGACTGCTCTACTCTGCTCGAGATAAATATGTGTCATCAATAAACTGATTCCACATAGACGTGCTGAGCCTGAGTGGGAGTCACCCACTTGCCCTGAGATCCTTTAGATAATGGGCAACCAATATGTTACAGACAAAATAAGCAGTCAGTATCTAACAATTGCAACTTGCCATGCTTAAGGGTGCGCCCCTCCATGGAATACAGCCCTCTAGTCTGCACTCCCACAAAAGGGTCGTTCAGCCAGCAAGGGAATAAAAGGTAGGCAGTGACAGTTAGTTTTTGTGCTTGCTTCGGCAGCACATATGCAAAATTGGAATCGATACAGAGAAGATTAGCATGGCCCCTGCAAAAGGATGACACGCATACTCGTGAAGCGTTTCCACATTTTGATTTGCCTGTGCTGCCCCCAGCAGTTCTCCAGCAACCGAGGCCAGAGAATCTCCAGTTGCCCCAGTTCACAACGCCCTGACATATAGTTGAGTATAGCAGAAGGCCTGGCTCTGCCAGGCTCCCCCTACTGGCTGAACACCCCTTGCATGTATTCCGAGTGTGGAGAATCAGAGACTGCTCTACTCTGCTTGAGATAAATATGTGTCACCAATAAACTGATAAATATGTGTCATCAATAAACTGATTCCACATTGACGTGCTGAGCCTGAGTGGGAGTCACCTACTTGCCCTGAGATCCTTTAGATAATGGGCAACCAATATGTTACAGACAAAATAAGCAGTCAGTATCTAACAATTGCAACTTGCCATGCTTAAGGGTGCACCCCTCCATGGAATACAGCCCTCTCATCTGCACTTCCACAAAAGGGTCGAATACAGAGAAGATTAGCATGACCCTTGCAAGAGGATGACACGCATTCTTGCGAAGCATGTCTACATTTTCATTTGCCTGTGCTGCCCCCAGCAGTTCTCCAGCAACCGAGGCCAGAGAATCTCCAGTTGCCCCAGTTCACAACGCCCTGACATATAGTTGAGTATAGCAGAAGGCCTGGCTCTGCCTGGCTCCCCCTACTGGCTGAACACCCGTTGCATGTATTCCGAGTGTGGAGAATCAGAGACTGCTCTACTCTGCTCGAGATAAATATGTGTCATCAATAAACTGATTCCACATAGACGTGCTGAGCCTGAGTGGGAGTCACCCACTTGCCCTGAGATCCTTTAGATAATGGGCAACCAATATGTTACAGACAAAATAAGCAGTCAGTATCTAACAATTGCAACTTGCCATGCTTAAGGGTGCGCCCCTCCATGGAATACAGCCCTCTAGTCTGCACTCCCACAAAAGGGTCGTTCAGCCAGCAAGGGAATAAAAGGTAGGCAGTGACAGTTAGTTTTTGTGCTTGCTTCGGCAGCACATATGCAAAATTGGAATCGATACAGAGAAGATTAGCATGGCCCCTGCAAAAGGATGACACGCATACTCGTGAAGCGTTTCCACATTTTGATTTGCCTGTGCTGCCCCCAGCAGTTCTCCAGCAACCGAGGCCAGAGAATCTCCAGTTGCCCCAGTTCACAACGCCCTGACATATAGTTGAGTATAGCAGAAGGCCTGGCTCTGCCAGGCTCCCCCTACTGGCTGAACACCCCTTGCATGTATTCCGAGTGTGGAGAATCAGAGACTGCTCTACTCTGCTCGAGATAAATATGTGTCATCAATAAACTGATTCCACATAGACGTGCTGAGCCTGAGTGGGAGTCACCCACTTGCCCTGAGATCCTTTAGATAATGGGCAACCAATATGTTACAGACAAAATAAGCAGTCAGTATCTAACAATTGCAACTTGCCATGCTTAAGGGTGCGCCCCTCCATGGAATACAGCCCTCTAGTCTGCACTCCCACAAAAGGGTCGTTCAGCCAGCAAGGGAATAAAAGGTAGGCAGTGACAGTTAGTTTTTGTGCTTGCTTCGGCAGCACATATGCAAAATTGGAATCGATACAGAGAAGATTAGCATGGCCCCTGCAAAAGGATGACACGCATACTCGTGAAGCGTTTCCACATTTTGATTTGCCTGTGCTGCCCCCAGCAGTTCTCCAGCAACCGAGGCCAGAGAATCTCCAGTTGCCCCAGTTCACAACGCCCTGACATATAGTTGAGTATAGCAGAAGGCCTGGCTCTGCCAGGCTCCCCCTACTGGCTGAACACCCCTTGCATGTATTCCGAGTGTGGAGAATCAGAGACTGCTCTACTCTGCTTGAGATAAATATGTGTCACCAATAAACTGATAAATATGTGTCATCAATAAACTGATTCCACATTGACGTGCTGAGCCTGAGTGGGAGTCACCTACTTGCCCTGAGATCCTTTAGATAATGGGCAACCAATATGTTACAGACAAAATAAGCAGTCAGTATCTAACAATTGCAACTTGCCATGCTTAAGGGTGCACCCCTCCATGGAATACAGCCCTCTCATCTGCACTTCCACAAAAGGGTCGAATACAGAGAAGATTAGCATGACCCTTGCAAGAGGATGACACGCATTCTTGCGAAGCATGTCTACATTTTCATTTGCCTGTGCTGCCCCCAGCAGTTCTCCAGCAACCGAGGCCAGAGAATCTCCAGTTGCCCCAGTTCACAACGCCCTGACATATAGTTGAGTATAGCAGAAGGCCTGGCTCTGCCTGGCTCCCCCTACTGGCTGAACACCCGTTGCATGTATTCCGAGTGTGGAGAATCAGAGACTGCTCTACTCTGCTCGAGATAAATATGTGTCATCAATAAACTGATTCCACATAGACGTGCTGAGCCTGAGTGGGAGTCACCCACTTGCCCTGAGATCCTTTAGATAATGGGCAACCAATATGTTACAGACAAAATAAGCAGTCAGTATCTAACAATTGCAACTTGCCATGCTTAAGGGTGCGCCCCTCCATGGAATACAGCCCTCTAGTCTGCACTCCCACAAAAGGGTCGTTCAGCCAGCAAGGGAATAAAAGGTAGGCAGTGACAGTTAGTTTTTGTGCTTGCTTCGGCAGCACATATGCAAAATTGGAATCGATACAGAGAAGATTAGCATGGCCCCTGCAAAAGGATGACACGCATACTCGTGAAGCGTTTCCACATTTTGATTTGCCTGTGCTGCCCCCAGCAGTTCTCCAGCAACCGAGGCCAGAGAATCTCCAGTTGCCCCAGTTCACAACGCCCTGACATATAGTTGAGTATAGCAGAAGGCCTGGCTCTGCCAGGCTCCCCCTACTGGCTGAACACCCCTTGCATGTATTCCGAGTGTGGAGAATCAGAGACTGCTCTACTCTGCTCGAGATAAATATGTGTCATCAATAAACTGATTCCACATAGACGTGCTGAGCCTGAGTGGGAGTCACCCACTTGCCCTGAGATCCTTTAGATAATGGGCAACCAATATGTTACAGACAAAATAAGCAGTCAGTATCTAACAATTGCAACTTGCCATGCTTAAGGGTGCGCCCCTCCATGGAATACAGCCCTCTAGTCTGCACTCCCACAAAAGGGTCGTTCAGCCAGCAAGGGAATAAAAGGTAGGCAGTGACAGTTAGTTTTTGTGCTTGCTTCGGCAGCACATATGCAAAATTGGAATCGATACAGAGAAGATTAGCATGGCCCCTGCAAAAGGATGACACGCATACTCGTGAAGCGTTTCCACATTTTGATTTGCCTGTGCTGCCCCCAGCAGTTCTCCAGCAACCGAGGCCAGAGAATCTCCAGTTGCCCCAGTTCACAACGCCCTGACATATAGTTGAGTATAGCAGAAGGCCTGGCTCTGCCAGGCTCCCCCTACTGGCTGAACACCCCTTGCATGTATTCCGAGTGTGGAGAATCAGAGACTGCTCTACTCTGCTTGAGATAAATATGTGTCATCAATAAACTGATTCCACATTGACGTGCTGAGCCTGAGTGGGAGTCACCTACTTGCCCTGAGATCCTTTAGATAATGGGCAACCAATATGTTACAGACAAAATAAGCAGTCAGTATCTAACAATTGCAACTTGCCATGCTTAAGGGTGCACCCCTCCATGGAATACAGCCCTCTCATCTGCACTTCCACAAAAGGGTCGAATACAGAGAAGATTAGCATGACCCTTGCAAGAGGATGACACGCATTCTTGCGAAGCATGTCTACATTTTCATTTGCCTGTGCTGCCCCCAGCAGTTCTCCAGCAACCGAGGCCAGAGAATCTCCAGTTGCCCCAGTTCACAACGCCCTGACATATAGTTGAGTATAGCAGAAGGCCTGGCTCTGCCTGGCTCCCCCTACTGGCTGAACACCCGTTGCATGTATTCCGAGTGTGGAGAATCAGAGACTGCTCTACTCTGCTCGAGATAAATATGTGTCATCAATAAACTGATTCCACATAGACGTGCTGAGCCTGAGTGGGAGTCACCCACTTGCCCTGAGATCCTTTAGATAATGGGCAACCAATATGTTACAGACAAAATAAGCAGTCAGTATCTAACAATTGCAACTTGCCATGCTTAAGGGTGCGCCCCTCCATGGAATACAGCCCTCTAGTCTGCACTCCCACAAAAGGGTCGTTCAGCCAGCAAGGGAATAAAAGGTAGGCAGTGACAGTTAGTTTTTGTGCTTGCTTCGGCAGCACATATGCAAAATTGGAATCGATACAGAGAAGATTAGCATGGCCCCTGCAAAAGGATGACACGCATACTCGTGAAGCGTTTCCACATTTTGATTTGCCTGTGCTGCCCCCAGCAGTTCTCCAGCAACCGAGGCCAGAGAATCTCCAGTTGCCCCAGTTCACAACGCCCTGACATATAGTTGAGTATAGCAGAAGGCCTGGCTCTGCCAGGCTCCCCCTACTGGCTGAACACCCCTTGCATGTATTCCGAGTGTGGAGAATCAGAGACTGCTCTACTCTGCTTGAGATAAATATGTGTCACCAATAAACTGATAAATATGTGTCATCAATAAACTGATTCCACATAGACGTGCTGAGCCTGAGTGGGAGTCACCCACTTGCCCTGAGATCCTTTAGATAATGGGCAACCAATATGTTACAGACAAAATAAGCAGTCAGTATCTAACAATTGCAACTTGCCATGCTTAAGGGTGCACCCCTCCATGGAATACAGCCCTCTCATCTGCACTTCCACAAAAGGGTCGAATACAGAGAAGATTAGCATGACCCTTGCAAGAGGATGACACGCATTCTTGCGAAGCATGTCTACATTTTCATTTGCCTGTGCTGCCCCCAGCAGTTCTCCAGCAACCGAGGCCAGAGAATCTCCAGTTGCCCCAGTTCACAACGCCCTGACATATAGTTGAGTATAGCAGAAGGCCTGGCTCTGCCTGGCTCCCCCTACTGGCTGAACACCCGTTGCATGTATTCCGAGTGTGGAGAATCAGAGACTGCTCTACTCTGCTCGAGATAAATATGTGTCATCAATAAACTGATTCCACATAGACGTGCTGAGCCTGAGTGGGAGTCACCCACTTGCCCTGAGATCCTTTAGATAATGGGCAACCAATATGTTACAGACAAAATAAGCAGTCAGTATCTAACAATTGCAACTTGCCATGCTTAAGGGTGCGCCCCTCCATGGAATACAGCCCTCTAGTCTGCACTCCCACAAAAGGGTCGTTCAGCCAGCAAGGGAATAAAAGGTAGGCAGTGACAGTTAGTTTTTGTGCTTGCTTCGGCAGCACATATGCAAAATTGGAATCGATACAGAGAAGATTAGCATGGCCCCTGCAAAAGGATGACACGCATACTCGTGAAGCGTTTCCACATTTTGATTTGCCTGTGCTGCCCCCAGCAGTTCTCCAGCAACCGAGGCCAGAGAATCTCCAGTTGCCCCAGTTCACAACGCCCTGACATATAGTTGAGTATAGCAGAAGGCCTGGCTCTGCCAGGCTCCCCCTACTGGCTGAACACCCCTTGCATGTATTCCGAGTGTGGAGAATCAGAGACTGCTCTACTCTGCTCGAGATAAATATGTGTCATCAATAAACTGATTCCACATAGACGTGCTGAGCCTGAGTGGGAGTCACCCACTTGCCCTGAGATCCTTTAGATAATGGGCAACCAATATGTTACAGACAAAATAAGCAGTCAGTATCTAACAATTGCAACTTGCCATGCTTAAGGGTGCGCCCCTCCATGGAATACAGCCCTCTAGTCTGCACTCCCACAAAAGGGTCGTTCAGCCAGCAAGGGAATAAAAGGTAGGCAGTGACAGTTAGTTTTTGTGCTTGCTTCGGCAGCACATATGCAAAATTGGAATCGATACAGAGAAGATTAGCATGGCCCCTGCAAAAGGATGACACGCATACTCGTGAAGCGTTTCCACATTTTGATTTGCCTGTGCTGCCCCCAGCAGTTCTCCAGCAACCGAGGCCAGAGAATCTCCAGTTGCCCCAGTTCACAACGCCCTGACATATAGTTGAGTATAGCAGAAGGCCTGGCTCTGCCAGGCTCCCCCTACTGGCTGAACACCCCTTGCATGTATTCCGAGTGTGGAGAATCAGAGACTGCTCTACTCTGCTTGAGATAAATATGTGTCATCAATAAACTGATTCCACATAGACGTGCTGAGCCTGAGTGGGAGTCACCCACTTGCCCTGAGATCCTTTAGATAATGGGCAACCAATATGTTACAGACAAAATAAGCAGTCAGTATCTAACAATTGCAACTTGCCATGCTTAAGGGTGCGCCCCTCCATGGAATACAGCCCTCTAGTCTGCACTCCCACAAAAGGGTCGTTCAGCCAGCAAGGGAATAAAAGGTAGGCAGTGACAGTTAGTTTTTGTGCTTGCTTCGGCAGCACATATGCAAAATTGGAATCGATACAGAGAAGATTAGCATGGCCCCTGCAAAAGGATGACACGCATACTCGTGAAGCGTTTCCACATTTTGATTTGCCTGTGCTGCCCCCAGCAGTTCTCCAGCAACCGAGGCCAGAGAATCTCCAGTTGCCCCAGTTCACAACGCCCTGACATATAGTTGAGTATAGCAGAAGGCCTGGCTCTGCCAGGCTCCCCCTACTGGCTGAACACCCCTTGCATGTATTCCGAGTGTGGAGAATCAGAGACTGCTCTACTCTGCTTGAGATAAATATGTGTCACCAATAAACTGATAAATATGTGTCATCAATAAACTGATTCCACATAGACGTGCTGAGCCTGAGTGGGAGTCACCCACTTGCCCTGAGATCCTTTAGATAATGGGCAACCAATATGTTACAGACAAAATAAGCAGTCAGTATCTAACAATTGCAACTTGCCATGCTTAAGGGTGCACCCCTCCATGGAATACAGCCCTCTCATCTGCACTTCCACAAAAGGGTCGAATACAGAGAAGATTAGCATGACCCTTGCAAGAGGATGACACGCATTCTTGCGAAGCATGTCTACATTTTCATTTGCCTGTGCTGCCCCCAGCAGTTCTCCAGCAACCGAGGCCAGAGAATCTCCAGTTGCCCCAGTTCACAACGCCCTGACATATAGTTGAGTATAGCAGAAGGCCTGGCTCTGCCTGGCTCCCCCTACTGGCTGAACACCCGTTGCATGTATTCCGAGTGTGGAGAATCAGAGACTGCTCTACTCTGCTCGAGATAAATATGTGTCATCAATAAACTGATTCCACATAGACGTGCTGAGCCTGAGTGGGAGTCACCCACTTGCCCTGAGATCCTTTAGATAATGGGCAACCAATATGTTACAGACAAAATAAGCAGTCAGTATCTAACAATTGCAACTTGCCATGCTTAAGGGTGCGCCCCTCCATGGAATACAGCCCTCTAGTCTGCACTCCCACAAAAGGGTCGTTCAGCCAGCAAGGGAATAAAAGGTAGGCAGTGACAGTTAGTTTTTGTGCTTGCTTCGGCAGCACATATGCAAAATTGGAATCGATACAGAGAAGATTAGCATGGCCCCTGCAAAAGGATGACACGCATACTCGTGAAGCGTTTCCACATTTTGATTTGCCTGTGCTGCCCCCAGCAGTTCTCCAGCAACCGAGGCCAGAGAATCTCCAGTTGCCCCAGTTCACAACGCCCTGACATATAGTTGAGTATAGCAGAAGGCCTGGCTCTGCCAGGCTCCCCCTACTGGCTGAACACCCCTTGCATGTATTCCGAGTGTGGAGAATCAGAGACTGCTCTACTCTGCTTGAGATAAATATGTGTCACCAATAAACTGATAAATATGTGTCATCAATAAACTGATTCCACATAGACGTGCTGAGCCTGAGTGGGAGTCACCCACTTGCCCTGAGATCCTTTAGATAATGGGCAACCAATATGTTACAGACAAAATAAGCAGTCAGTATCTAACAATTGCAACTTGCCATGCTTAAGGGTGCACCCCTCCATGGAATACAGCCCTCTCATCTGCACTTCCACAAAAGGGTCGAATACAGAGAAGATTAGCATGACCCTTGCAAGAGGATGACACGCATTCTTGCGAAGCATGTCTACATTTTCATTTGCCTGTGCTGCCCCCAGCAGTTCTCCAGCAACCGAGGCCAGAGAATCTCCAGTTGCCCCAGTTCACAACGCCCTGACATATAGTTGAGTATAGCAGAAGGCCTGGCTCTGCCTGGCTCCCCCTACTGGCTGAACACCCGTTGCATGTATTCCGAGTGTGGAGAATCAGAGACTGCTCTACTCTGCTCGAGATAAATATGTGTCATCAATAAACTGATTCCACATAGACGTGCTGAGCCTGAGTGGGAGTCACCCACTTGCCCTGAGATCCTTTAGATAATGGGCAACCAATATGTTACAGACAAAATAAGCAGTCAGTATCTAACAATTGCAACTTGCCATGCTTAAGGGTGCGCCCCTCCATGGAATACAGCCCTCTAGTCTGCACTCCCACAAAAGGGTCGTTCAGCCAGCAAGGGAATAAAAGGTAGGCAGTGACAGTTAGTTTTTGTGCTTGCTTCGGCAGCACATATGCAAAATTGGAATCGATACAGAGAAGATTAGCATGGCCCCTGCAAAAGGATGACACGCATACTCGTGAAGCGTTTCCACATTTTGATTTGCCTGTGCTGCCCCCAGCAGTTCTCCAGCAACCGAGGCCAGAGAATCTCCAGTTGCCCCAGTTCACAACGCCCTGACATATAGTTGAGTATAGCAGAAGGCCTGGCTCTGCCAGGCTCCCCCTACTGGCTGAACACCCCTTGCATGTATTCCGAGTGTGGAGAATCAGAGACTGCTCTACTCTGCTCGAGATAAATATGTGTCATCAATAAACTGATTCCACATAGACGTGCTGAGCCTGAGTGGGAGTCACCCACTTGCCCTGAGATCCTTTAGATAATGGGCAACCAATATGTTACAGACAAAATAAGCAGTCAGTATCTAACAATTGCAACTTGCCATGCTTAAGGGTGCGCCCCTCCATGGAATACAGCCCTCTAGTCTGCACTCCCACAAAAGGGTCGTTCAGCCAGCAAGGGAATAAAAGGTAGGCAGTGACAGTTAATTTTTGTGCTTGCTTCGGCAGCACATATGCAAAATTGGAATCGATACAGAGAAGATTAGCATGGCCCCTGCAAAAGGATGACACGCATACTCGTGAAGCGTTTCCACATTTTGATTTGCCTGTGCTGCCCCCAGCAGTTCTCCAGCAACCGAGGCCAGAGAATCTCCAGTTGCCCCAGTTCACAACGCCCTGACATATAGTTGAGTATAGCAGAAGGCCTGGCTCTGCCAGGCTCCCCCTACTGGCTGAACACCCCTTGCATGTATTCCGAGTGTGGAGAATCAGAGACTGCTCTACTCTGCTTGAGATAAATATGTGTCATCAATAAACTGATTCCACATAGACGTGCTGAGCCTGAGTGGGAGTCACCCACTTGCCCTGAGATCCTTTAGATAATGGGCAACCAATATGTTACAGACAAAATAAGCAGTCAGTATCTAACAATTGCAACTTGCCATGCTTAAGGGTGCGCCCCTCCATGGAATACAGCCCTCTAGTCTGCACTCCCACAAAAGGGTCGTTCAGCCAGCAAGGGAATAAAAGGTAGGCAGTGACAGTTAGTTTTTGTGCTTGCTTCGGCAGCACATTTGCAAAATTGGAATCGATACAGAGAAGATTAGCATGGCCCCTGCAAAAGGATGACACGCATACTCGTGAAGCGTTTCCACATTTTGATTTGCCTGTGCTGCCCCCAGCAGTTCTCCAGCAACCGAGGCCAGAGAATCTCCAGTTGCCCCAGTTCACAACGCCCTGACATATAGTTGAGTATAGCAGAAGGCCTGGCTCTGCCAGGCTCCCCCTACTGGCTGAACACCCCTTGCATGTATTCCGAGTGTGGAGAATCAGAGACTGCTCTACTCTGCTTGAGATAAATATGTGTCACCAATAAACTGATAAATATGTGTCATCAATAAACTGATTCCACATAGACGTGCTGAGCCTGAGTGGGAGTCACCCACTTGCCCTGAGATCCTTTAGATAATGGGCAACCAATATGTTACAGACAAAATAAGCAGTCAGTATCTAACAATTGCAACTTGCCATGCTTAAGGGTGCACCCCTCCATGGAATACAGCCCTCTCATCTGCACTTCCACAAAAGGGTCGAATACAGAGAAGATTAGCATGACCCTTGCAAGAGGATGACACGCATTCTTGCGAAGCATGTCTACATTTTCATTTGCCTGTGCTGCCCCCAGCAGTTCTCCAGCAACCGAGGCCAGAGAATCTCCAGTTGCCCCAGTTCACAACGCCCTGACATATAGTTGAGTATAGCAGAAGGCCTGGCTCTGCCTGGCTCCCCCTACTGGCTGAACACCCGTTGCATGTATTCCGAGTGTGGAGAATCAGAGACTGCTCTACTCTGCTCGAGATAAATATGTGTCATCAATAAACTGATTCCACATAGACGTGCTGAGCCTGAGTGGGAGTCACCCACTTGCCCTGAGATCCTTTAGATAATGGGCAACCAATATGTTACAGACAAAATAAGCAGTCAGTATCTAACAATTGCAACTTGCCATGCTTAAGGGTGCGCCCCTCCATGGAATACAGCCCTCTAGTCTGCACTCCCACAAAAGGGTCGTTCAGCCAGCAAGGGAATAAAAGGTAGGCAGTGACAGTTAGTTTTTGTGCTTGCTTCGGCAGCACATATGCAAAATTGGAATCGATACAGAGAAGATTAGCATGGCCCCTGCAAAAGGATGACACGCATACTCGTGAAGCGTTTCCACATTTTGATTTGCCTGTGCTGCCCCCAGCAGTTCTCCAGCAACCGAGGCCAGAGAATCTCCAGTTGCCCCAGTTCACAACGCCCTGACATATAGTTGAGTATAGCAGAAGGCCTGGCTCTGCCAGGCTCCCCCTACTGGCTGAACACCCCTTGCATGTATTCCGAGTGTGGAGAATCAGAGACTGCTCTACTCTGCTTGAGATAAATATGTGTCACCAATAAACTGATAAATATGTGTCATCAATAAACTGATTCCACATAGACGTGCTGAGCCTGAGTGGGAGTCACCCACTTGCCCTGAGATCCTTTAGATAATGGGCAACCAATATGTTACAGACAAAATAAGCAGTCAGTATCTAACAATTGCAACTTGCCATGCTTAAGGGTGCACCCCTCCATGGAATACAGCCCTCTCATCTGCACTTCCATAAAAGGGTCGAATACAGAGAAGATTAGCATGACCCTTGCAAGAGGATGACACGCATTCTTGCGAAGCATGTCTACATTTTCATTTGCCTGTGCTGCCCCCAGCAGTTCTCCAGCAACCGAGGCCAGAGAATCTCCAGTTGCCCCAGTTCACAACGCCCTGACATATAGTTGAGTATAGCAGAAGGCCTGGCTCTGCCTGGCTCCCCCTACTGGCTGAACACCCGTTGCATGTATTCCGAGTGTGGAGAATCAGAGACTGCTCTACTCTGCTCGAGATAAATATGTGTCATCAATAAACTGATTCCACATAGACGTGCTGAGCCTGAGTGGGAGTCACCCACTTGCCCTGAGATCCTTTAGATAATGGGCAACCAATATGTTACAGACAAAATAAGCAGTCAGTATCTAACAATTGCAACTTGCCATGCTTAAGGGTGCGCCCCTCCATGGAATACAGCCCTCTAGTCTGCACTCCCACAAAAGGGTCGTTCAGCCAGCAAGGGAATAAAAGGTAGGCAGTGACAGTTAGTTTTTGTGCTTGCTTCGGCAGCACATATGCAAAATTGGAATCGATACAGAGAAGATTAGCATGGCCCCTGCAAAAGGATGACACGCATACTCGTGAAGCGTTTCCACATTTTGATTTGCCTGTGCTGCCCCCAGCAGTTCTCCAGCAACCGAGGCCAGAGAATCTCCAGTTGCCCCAGTTCACAACGCCCTGACATATAGTTGAGTATAGCAGAAGGCCTGGCTCTGCCAGGCTCCCCCTACTGGCTGAACACCCCTTGCATGTATTCCGAGTGTGGAGAATCAGAGACTGCTCTACTCTGCTCGAGATAAATATGTGTCATCAATAAACTGATTCCACATAGACGTGCTGAGCCTGAGTGGGAGTCACCCACTTGCCCTGAGATCCTTTAGATAATGGGCAACCAATATGTTACAGACAAAATAAGCAGTCAGTATCTAACAATTGCAACTTGCCATGCTTAAGGGTGCGCCCCTCCATGGAATACAGCCCTCTAGTCTGCACTCCCACAAAAGGGTCGTTCAGCCAGCAAGGGAATAAAAGGTAGGCAGTGACAGTTAGTTTTTGTGCTTGCTTCGGCAGCACATATGCAAAATTGGAATCGATACAGAGAAGATTAGCATGGCCCCTGCAAAAGGATGACACGCATACTCGTGAAGCGTTTCCACATTTTGATTTGCCTGTGCTGCCCCCAGCAGTTCTCCAGCAACCGAGGCCAGAGAATCTCCAGTTGCCCCAGTTCACAACGCCCTGACATATAGTTGAGTATAGCAGAAGGCCTGGCTCTGCCAGGCTCCCCCTACTGGCTGAACACCCCTTGCATGTATTCCGAGTGTGGAGAATCAGAGACTGCTCTACTCTGCTTGAGATAAATATGTGTCATCAATAAACTGATTCCACATAGACGTGCTGAGCCTGAGTGGGAGTCACCCACTTGCCCTGAGATCCTTTAGATAATGGGCAACCAATATGTTACAGACAAAATAAGCAGTCAGTATCTAACAATTGCAACTTGCCATGCTTAAGGGTGCGCCCCTCCATGGAATACAGCCCTCTAGTCTGCACTCCCACAAAAGGGTCGTTCAGCCAGCAAGGGAATAAAAGGTAGGCAGTGACAGTTAGTTTTTGTGCTTGCTTCGGCAGCACATATGCAAAATTGGAATCGATACAGAGAAGATTAGCATGGCCCCTGCAAAAGGATGACACGCATACTCGTGAAGCGTTTCCACATTTTGATTTGCCTGTGCTGCCCCCAGCAGTTCTCCAGCAACCGAGGCCAGAGAATCTCCAGTTGCCCCAGTTCACAACGCCCTGACATATAGTTGAGTATAGCAGAAGGCCTGGCTCTGCCAGGCTCCCCCTACTGGCTGAACACCCCTTGCATGTATTCCGAGTGTGGAGAATCAGAGACTGCTCTACTCTGCTTGAGATAAATATGTGTCATCAATAAACTGATTCCACATAGACGTGCTGAGCCTGAGTGGGAGTCACCCACTTGCCCTGAGATCCTTTAGATAATGGGCAACCAATATGTTACAGACAAAATAAGCAGTCAGTATCTAACAATTGCAACTTGCCATGCTTAAGGGTGCGCCCCTCCATGGAATACAGCCCTCTAGTCTGCACTCCCACAAAAGGGTTGTTCAGCCAGCAAGGGAATAAAAGGTAGGCAGTGACAGTTAGTTTTTGTGCTTGCTTCGGCAGCACATATGCAAAATTGGAATCGATACAGAGAAGATTAGCATGGCCCCTGCAAAAGGATGACACGCATACTCGTGAAGCGTTTCCACATTTTGATTTGCCTGTGCTGCCCCCAGCAGTTCTCCAGCAACCGAGGCCAGAGAATCTCCAGTTGCCCCAGTTCACAACGCCCTGACATATAGTTGAGTATAGCAGAAGGCCTGGCTCTGCCAGGCTCCCCCTACTGGCTGAACACCCCTTGCATGTATTCCGAGTGTGGAGAATCAGAGACTGCTCTACTCTGCTTGAGATAAATATGTGTCACCAATAAACTGATAAATATGTGTCATCAATAAACTGATTCCACATAGACGTGCTGAGCCTGAGTGGGAGTCACCCACTTGCCCTGAGATCCTTTAGATAATGGGCAACCAATATGTTACAGACAAAATAAGCAGTCAGTATCTAACAATTGCAACTTGCCATGCTTAAGGGTGCGCCCCTCCATGGAATACAGCCCTCTAGTCTGCACTCCCACAAAAGGGTCGTTCAGCCAGCAAGGGAATAAAAGGTAGGCAGTGACAGTTAGTTTTTGTGCTTGCTTCGGCAGCACATATGCAAAATTGGAATCGATACAGAGAAGATTAGCATGGCCCCTGCAAAAGGATGACACGCATACTCGTGAAGCGTTTCCACATTTTGATTTGCCTGTGCTGCCCCCAGCAGTTCTCCAGCAACCGAGGCCAGAGAATCTCCAGTTGCCCCAGTTCACAACGCCCTGACATATAGTTGAGTATAGCAGAAGGCCTGGCTCTGCCAGGCTCCCCCTACTGGCTGAACACCCCTTGCATGTATTCCGAGTGTGGAGAATCAGAGACTGCTCTACTCTGCTCGAGATAAATATGTGTCATCAATAAACTGATTCCACATAGACGTGCTGAGCCTGAGTGGGAGTCACCCACTTGCCCTGAGATCCTTTAGATAATGGGCAACCAATATGTTACAGACAAAATAAGCAGTCAGTATCTAACAATTGCAACTTGCCATGCTTAAGGGTGCACCCCTCCATGGAATACAGCCCTCTCATCTGCACTCCCACAAAAGGGTCGAATACAGAGAAGATTAGCATGACCCTTTCAAGAGGATGACACGCATTCTTGCGAAGCATGTCTACATTTTCATTTGCCTGTGCTGCCCCCAGCAGTTCTCCAGCAACCGAGGCCAGAGAATCTCCAGTTGCCCCAGTTCACAACGCCCTGACATATAGTTGAGTATAGCAGAAGGCCTGGCTCTGCCTGGCTCCCCCTACTGGCTGAACACCCCTTGCATGTATTCCGAGTGTGGAGAATCAGAGACTGCTCTACTCTGCTCGAGATAAATATGTGTCATCAATAAACTGATTCCACATAGACGTGCTGAGCCTGAGTGGGAGTCACCCACTTGCCCTGAGATCCTTTAGATAATGGGCAACCAATATGTTACAGACAAAATAAGCAGTCAGTATCTAACAATTGCAACTTGCCATGCTTAAGGGTGCACCCCTCCATGGAATACAGCCCTCTCATCTGCACTCCCACAAAAGGGTCGAATACAGAGAAGATTAGCATGACCCTTGCAAGAGGATGACATGCATTCTTGCGAAGCATGTCTACATTTTCATTTGCCTGTGCTGCCCCCAGCAGTTCTCCAGCAACCGAGGCCAGAGAATCTCCAGTTGCCCCAGTTCACAACGCCCTGACATATAGTTGAGTATAGCAGAAGGCCTGGCTCTGCCTGGCTCCCCCTACTGGCTGAACACCCCTTGCATGTATTCCGAGTGTGGAGAATCAGAGACTGCTCTACTCTGCTCGAGATAAATATGTGTCATCAATAAACTGATTCCACATAGACGTGCTGAGCCTGAGTGGGAGTCACCCACTTGCCCTGAGATCCTTTAGATAATGGGCAACCAATATGTTACAGACAAAATAAGCAGTCAGTATCTAACAATTGCAACCTTGTTGATGTCAGTAGGTCCCCCTCACTTGCCATGCTTAAGGGTGTGCCCTTCTATGGAATACAGTCCTCTAATCTGTACTCCCACAAAAGGGTCGACACAGAGAAGATTAGCATGGCCCCTGGTAAAGTAGTGATGTGTCAGTCGCTTATGAAACAGCTCTTAGAGCCAGCTCTTTAAAGTGAATGATCGGAGCCACCTACCGTCTGGGAGCCAGAGTGGGAGCCTCTTTTTTTTTTTTCCTTGACTTTTTTTCTGTTCAAACTACACATGAATGGTCAACTACATTATGTGTGGTGTCTTCTGTGTGTATGCACTGACAGGAGGGATGGGGGAGGGGCAGGGGTTACAGACACAGCACATTTACGCTCACACACACACACACACACACACACACACACACACACACACACACACATGCTATTTCTTCACAACTAGTCCTACTAGTGTCCATAACAGCCTTCTAACCTTATCCATCTCACCAACTCTAAACTTAGGAGCTGTGGAGCCTTGGCTTTCCTCTTTGGGTTTAATGTTCTTATCAGTCAATATCAGGAAAGATGGCCATTTTTGTCACTATTTGAGCCAACACCAGTCTCTTTTACTTTGTACAGTGTTCAAATGTCTCCCCTCGTTATTCGCTCCTGTGTCTATTCCTCAAACATTGACCTGTTTTTTTCTCCTTTTCTGGAAATTATTTCCTGTCACTCTCTGTCTTTCTCTTCCCTGTTTTATATCTGGTTCTGCCTTTCTGCATATTTCTGTCCTGTCACTTCTCCCTGTCTTCCTTCCCCCTTTTATCTCTTTAATATCATATTTTCTCCCTTCCTTCTTGTTGTCTTCTGTGCTGAGTAAAGGAAAGCTTGCTGTCTTCTCACTCTTTGATTATCATGGACCTCTACATCAAAGCCAGCACAGGCCTCAGTACATTCAATAATTCTGATGCTGTGTTTTCAAAAAGACACATTTGAATTCCAGTCACATTAGTGAGGTTTACTGATGGACTACTGACAACTCACAGGAAAAAAAAATAAAACAGTCCTTTTTGTCTTTGGTTTTTTGAGGGTCCGACTCAGCCATGTCCTAGTTGGCCATTTCTCAAAGCAGCAGAACCTTTTCACCCCTACAGCTGTCGGAAGCATCCTTTCAGAGTTTGCTCTTGAGCCCTGTCACACGTGTCATTGTGGCACAAAATTTGTTTCGGACTGAATTGTGCACTCATGTACTCTGAGTGCAAGCACGGCACATACCCAGAGACCAAACCCAAGAACTCCAGATTGAGTTGGGAATCAGAACAGAAATACATCCTTTTCTATGTTTTTATATATGATGAGTTAATGTGTTGTTGCGGAGCCCCAACAGGAGCAAATCCAAAGAACATAAAATCAGCAGGTTTACTATTTCATCCTTTTGGGCAACAGGTAGAAATAACACAATCCTTTCCATATATTCCTGCCCCCTATATAACATGGTTCATTTACAGCTTACCAGTGTGTGTCACTCAGATATAATATGTGGGCTTACAGAAAGGATACTTGTCTTGGGAATGAATCTCTGTAGATAGACTGTAATTACATGGTGTGCATGTAATTACACTTGAGAATGAAAGAAATCTGTGCCCATCCTTTTCTCAACTTATACAATCTCTAATGCATCAGCACTCTATACTGCTGCACAGTCACCTGATCTCGGTACAGTAGAGGCAGTTTGCATTCAAACACTGTAGTCAACAAGCCTTTACAGAGAAGGTGGTAACCCTCGCCTCAGTCTCTCTTCAGAAATCAAATATGTTTTAAGGAGTTTTTCTGGATTGACAGCCACACCAGTTCCTAATAAGGTGCCTCTCCTGCCAGCAGTTTTGTCTTTCTGACATAAATCTAGTCAGTTTCAGGTCCTGGATGTTAACTGAATTTAACTAGAGGTTTTTGGGCAGGAGGAGCAAAATGTGCCTTCCAGAAATCCACCATCAGTTTTTAAGGTTTTATTTCTTGTTTTTAAAGTTTTACATGGGTTGGCCCCACCTTATTTAGCAGACCTTATTCAGGTCCACAAACCTATTAAAGACCTGAGGTCGTCCAGTCAAGTGGTCCTGGAGGTCCCCAGATCCAGACTCAGGACTAAAGGTGACCGAGCCTTTTCAGTGGCAGCCCCTAAACTTTGGAATAGCCTGCCGCTGGACATTAGGGCTGCTCGGACTGTGGAATCTTTTAAGTCCCAGCTGAAGTCCCATCTTTGCTCAGTGGCTTTCAGTTCGGTTGGGCGTTGACATCCTGGCTGCATATATATTGCCTTTCTTCATTTTATGTTCATGTATGTTGTTTTTGTAGTGCTTAGAAGTCTGTAATGCACTTTAGTCAACTTTGGTTGTTTTTAAATGTGCTATATAAATAAAATTGACCTTGACCTTGACCTTGATCAGACTGTTCACTCCAGGGGATCTGGCCGATTAAGAGTCCTTAAAGAACAGCTAACAGGAGGACACCAAACACAGCATTAGTGATGTTGGGTGTAGTCAGAGGTGAAGTAGGCCTGATCTTTACACCAGAGAGGGGGCAACAAAACATGTCTTTTACTTTATTTTTAAGGTGTTTAGACTAAAGGCAAAGTGAGTTTTATATGCATGAATGCACAGAAAGTGGATGTGTTGTATGTGGCTCGAGAAGTTTTTATGGACTTTGTTTTGTGTAACTCTCACCATTGTTACTGTTGGACCCAGCTGCTGCTCTCCTCCCCAAAGCTGCAAGATTGAAATTACTCAGAGCCACCTTTCAAGACCACAGGTGGTGTTTGACACAATGCACGTTTTTAGGGTGGTAATTCTTTAACTCAGCCATTCCCAACCTTTGGATCAGAACCCTTGCAAAGAGTTGCAAGAGATATCTGGTTGTGAAACAGGATAGGGAAAAGGGAAATATATCCCTGCTACACAAAATGATCCTTTTTTTTTTTTCAGATTTTCTTCTAAACTGTCCTTTTTGTCAATTACTGCATCATTTTACATATTCAGGTCTCTAAAAAGTATTCAAGAACAACCATGAGTTAATGATCCATGTTGTACTGGTCACAGCCTCTCTTCCAGTGCTGCATAAAGAGCTGTGAGTGCACATCTTTTTCTATCTTGTCATAGATCCCTGAACATCTCTGCTAAATCCCGCTTCCCATTGACTCCACATCTGCCCCATCTTCACCAGTGCCCTTCCTGACTCAGCTGGAGAGAGGCCTGTATATTGTTGGCATGTCTAATATGGGATTTGTGGTCTCTCAGCTGTTTAATAGATCAAAACAATCTTCTTTATTTGTCTCAACGTGTTGCTCAGCCAAACAAAAATGTCTTGAGGGAGGTTTACATTGTACAACGGCGCCAAGCCTCAGCAACAAGCCCTCACATACTTTTCTTTTTTTTTCTTACACTCACCCAGGTTTCTCCCATCTCATCACTAAGCTTCCTCTCTGACACAGCCCTGAGTGTCTGCCTCATCAAACATACAGCATTAAGTTTTTGCTTTTTCACATATACAAGCAGCAACCACCATTTATATTTAGAGAGCCTTCCCACAGAACCACAGACCATCCATAATAGACAGAGAAGACAAGACCTTCAAGCAGACAGAAAGGTTGGATGAATTATTTTACTGACTTAGCTGAGTTTTCTTCATGATTACTTCAATGTTTTTAGCGTGAGCTAGACATTTAACTAATTCAAATGCCTGTCAGCAGACTGATTCTAATCAGAATTTATAAGCCCTATTCCATTTTTTAATTAAATGGATTGTGACCGCTGTACCTTTGATAGTTTTTCTTAACGTATTCAATGAGTGGGCAGCAATGATTTCTGTGCAGCCACTATCTATACTAGAATAAGATTTTTGTAATAACTCTCTTGTCGAGCGTTCAATGAGAAAATACATTCCACTCTCATGTTTATACAGTAAATACAGCATAACTCCCCAAACTGCTTAAATATGGGGTGACTTGACAAGCAAAACTGGACAATGACCCCTACAGGGTGTGCAACAGCAGCACTGCATTGTGCAACATTCATACATTTGTACATAACAGTCTGTAAATACTATTTTCCGGTACATAACAGCCTGTAAATACTATTTACTTTTTCTTTTCTTTTTTTTTTTTTTGATGACATTGGATGACATTTCTCTTTCTATCCCACCCTTTTGTATATACTTGCTGAGTTAACTTGCATGCATTTTGATGCTGCTGTGAAATTGGAATTTCACAGCAGCATCAAAGGCATATTGAATTGAATTGAATTGAATTACTAAAGTTAAATTACTGACTATCAATTTGTATAATATATTTACTGTTCAAGCCCACCTGTCACCCAGCTGCCACCTGCAGAAGTTCTCTGATGACTCCCTCATCACTGATGGGGACGATAGGTCATACAGAGGACTCATCCAGGATTTTGTGGACTGGTGTCAGCAGAACCACCTGCTGATTAATGCGGATAAAACCAAGGAGCTGGTTGTGGACTTCCGTCGGCACCCACACTCTCCCCCATTACCAGTGAACATCCAGGGAAGGGACATTGAGATGGTGACATCTTATAAGTACCTGGGTGTTCATCTGAACAACAAACTAAACTGGACTCATAACACCATTGCACTTTATAAAAAAGGACAGAGCAGACTCGACCTGCTCAGGAGGCTGAGGTCTTTTGGGGCGCGTGGGGCACTCCTGAAGACCTTCTATGTGGCCTCTTCTATGTGGCCTCTGCCTTGTTCTATGATGTAGTCTGCTGGGGGAGCAGCATCAAAACAGCTGACAGGAAGAGGCTGGACGAACTCATTAGGAACGCCAGCTCTGTCCTGGGATGCAATAATATGTATAATAATCTGTGCAATAACATTTGCAATATTCTGTGCAATACTACTGGTACATAACAGTCCGTAAATACCATTTACAATTTTTTTTAGGATGACGTTTTTCTTTCTATCCCACCCCTTTGTATATACTTGTTGTGTTTAACTTGCATGCACTTGTTGTCTTTTACTATTCTATCCACTTTATTGGTGCTGCTGTGAATAATATTTGAATAAAGGAATATTGAATTGAATTGAAAACAAGCGAGTGGCTTGCCAGCCTTTACTTGCAGTCGAATGACCATGGCTTTTTGGTAAATAACATAATGAGATGTAAGTTATGTTTTTATTTTGTCAATATATTTGTACATGTTTAGCCTATTTTGGTAAGTCACCAATAATATTTGCTTACATAACAAGAATTACAGCTTTGTTCTTTTGAGTCTTTGTGCCCTGTCCTCTTCCAGGTGTGAACGGTGGAGTGGAGTTTGTGTTGTTCAGGTCTGTTTGGTGTCACCATGGTATATGTGAAATGTGGTCACAATCTCCCCTTCTGTTCCCGAGTTATGACGTTGAATAATGATGCTAGAGTAAAGTCGACCTTTGACCTTTTTGATATTAGATGTCATCAATTCATCATTTTATCCCAGTTTGTGTGACTTTTTGTCATGATTAGTCTATTAATTAATGAGTTATGCTTGGCGGTGTGTGTTTTGAGTACATAGTGACCTTTGACGACCAACATCTAATCAGGTCTTCCTTGAGTCTAAGTGAACGTTTAAGCCTAAACTGAAGAAACTTCCTCAAGGCAGTCCTAACATATTACATTCATGAGAAAGAGGGACTAACTAACCCTAACCCTAACCCTAATGTTCGACGGGATTCCTAGAAGTGACTCTAAGATGCCAAAATAAAAAAAAAATAAAGATAACTACGGATTCATGTCCACCACAACTCTTTGTATCGCAGACACTCATCTACTCCGCCCAGAAACCTTTACTCTGGCCTTTGTGGCCATTAGTTCAACTCCACTAGCACTGGCCTACTTTGACAAACAGTGTGTTCAAAAGAGAGCAACTCTGCGTGAGTTGGAGGCATCCTTGCTTGTTCAAGTATTCTCAGTGTGAGCAATTTACTGTTCCCAAATGGACAAAAGGCATCCTTGTGTGCACAAGTACTCCCAGCAAGGCTGCAACGAAGACTGGTGCACTCAAAGAGGATGTGTGGTCTCCTCTCAACTCATTTCAAAAGTTTCATTTTGTTTTTACATCCAGTGGACTGGTTAAGTCAGGAGCTTTGCAGACTTTCCTGGTTCTCTTGTTGTCAGCTGTGTATCTGTGCATCAATGTCAAGGCACGTTTGAAGAGAGAAAAAAAAAAAAAGAAAAGCAAAAAGCTCTGAGTTTAGAGACAATCTCCTGAAAATAAACACAGCTTTAGTTTTTCCAAAATAGTTTACCCATTAGTGTTACAGTATGTTTGGTGTGTACTAAAAATCCTGATGTTTGCTTCATTGATGATCATGAACAAGATCACCAAAGCAATGGCAAATGATGGCACTATCAGCATCTATCAAACTGACTGAAATGGTAAAGCCTTAGTGTGTACAAGGACATGAGAACATACAGCTTTACTTGTGAACACACATTTGCAACAAGAATCCCTTTACAAGACAAAGGGACAAGTCACGCCAGACTCACATGATGATGCCCTCTCATAAGAAAGAAGTACTGAGAACATGACAACCTATGTTAGTGTAAATTAACACAAAATAGTGCAACCAGACACCTGGGGACGATCAATCGAGATCTTTAAATACAGTCATCATCTGAATCAGAAATGACCATTCAAACAAACTGGAGTTGCAGCGTATGCTCATTCTTGTCTCTCATAATTGCAAATCATATTATAATTAAGTGTGCCTCTGTACCATAGGTGGAACTTATGTCTGGTGTACAGTATGTTGGACCTTGTTCTTGGTTATATCTGACCACTGTGACTAAATCAAATTAAGTTAGATTCAATACCGAGACACATTCAAAGCACATGACAAAAAAAGGAAAAAAAGTTTAAAGTTATTGTATATATTTGCGTAAATGATGTGTATTTTATTTTCTTGCATCTGCATGAATGCACAGCCGTGCATCTCAGCAAGAGAGCTGTATTTCACATGTAAATACTCTCCAGCAGAAGTCACCATACACTAATGGGCTATATTTCTGTCTCAAATACACCCAGCAGAGGTCATGCTCTGCAGAAGTCACACACTTCAGGGTGCAATAAAAGCTGAGACCAATTCTGGTCAAATCCTTTATTGCTCTCCCATTGCTCACACCTGAGGCTGGAAAGTACACTGCACAGAAAGAACTGCTTTGTATTCACTGTCCCTGTCTGACTCTCCCGTGCTGAATCACACTCTCTCTTTCTGCTTCATTTCATTTGTAAAAAAAGAGCGAAAGACTTTAGCCTGCTGTCATATCACCATGGAACTACAGGTATATATAAAAAAAAGAAAAGAAAAGAAAAAAAAATGCAAATGCAAGTCTCTGGTCAAACAGTTATTAATGTTACTCATCAGAATCCTGAGGTTCAAAATTGTTCTGATTGTTAATTATAATTTAAATGTATAAACAGTTTACACATGCATCCACATCATTCACATGTATCAAAACTGTCACACATACTTTTCAATTGTCATTTCACTGTCATTTCATAAATATGACCACTTCACTGGACACGTATTCTAATTCACTGAAAACTCCTTTCTCAGTGTTTGTGCACCAGAGGTTTCAAATTTCCACATCAAACTCAGGATTGGCTAAATTCAATTGGATCGGGATTGGCTTCCAAACTATTTGTGATGTCACAAATTCTACTTGTAGGCCCGCCTCTTCAAAACTGGATTTTCACTGAGCACATAGACACTTTCCATTTTCAACAGATGAATGTGAGAACATCCTTCAAATGTCAAATTTTGCACATACAGTGAATCTCACACATTCAATTGTGTTTCAGTGTTCAATTCAATTTTTTTCTACAAAAAAAAGAAAAGAGAGAAAGAAAAAGAAAAAGAAAAACACATGTTTAAGTGGTTAGGTTTGCTTTGCTCAGAACAAAATAAATCTTATTGAGGGGTTGTTTCCTGGTAATTTCAGATAGATACAATTGTTTTCAATAGAATTAAATATTGGGTCAACTTTCACAAATGTAGTGCTTCATAAGTATTGGCTTTAGTAGGCTGAATATTTGGTACTAATTTAGTATTTGTAGTGTGACTTTTGGACAGCACTATATATCTCGTAAGGGCTAAGCTTTCATACCTGATGGAGAACATGACACTGACAGTGCTGAGCAGCTCATGCAGTGACAGGCTGCTTCACCCAGGATGTGTGAAGGAGAGACACTGCAGCTCCTTCCTCCTCAATTCTTAAGTGAGCAGTATTAGTATTTACACGTGAAATAACGTAAATTCAACCAATGGTGCATTGTTGAGTTTTGCTATTATTACACTATCCCCACGGCAAATTTCCCAATTGTGGGATTGATAACAGACCAGCTTATTTCATTTTATCTTATCTTATCTTACCTTAAGACAGGCGTGTACTTGAAATGAAGTAGCATGTTCAATGTATCATCCAGTCATATCTGATAGAAAAAGTGTTTATAGCTGCTCAGAATGACTAGATGAGACAAGCCTGCTGGGCGTGATACAATAAAATTGTATTCATATATGGTACACTTATCCATGCAAGTGCACATGCTTGTTGGATTGTCAGCTTTGGATAACTAGGTAGCTGGCCAACAAATGACTTAGCTATAAGGTTAAATGTGTTGTGAGAAAGCTGATGGTCTTTCTCATGAAGAGAGGTCTTCCACTGCTGCACTGTCCTTTAAATGAATCGGTCAGTTGGCTCCATGGTGGTTAACCATGTTGGTTTGTTTGTGGTTGAAGCTGAACACATTGTCGTCATGACTTTCCAGCAAACTAGACACTGTGCAAGGCTTGTTGCCATGCCCATCCTCCCAGACAGTCAATACATCTATGACAATTTCCAGTCCAAGAGTATAGTTTACTCTGATGATGAAATTATTAGTCTGCATGTAATTGTACCCACAGTACATATCTATGTGCTTCTTTCCATCTCATATTTTCTCTCAGTTTTCATTCTGTCTATTAACACACTTCTTATCACAGCTCTCCATGCAGCATCCCAAGCTTATCCCATCTCCTGTCCCTTCTGTCTCTCACTTACTGTATATCCACACAAAGAGGTTTGCACTGAAGTTTGGATGACTCATCCTGCAGTTTCGAAGACTCATATTTTTGATTGACGTGACAGAGCTAGTTAGAAACATATGCGTACAGTGCTGATGAAGTTTTCTGTCAACTGTCTTTACCATAGATTAGTAATTAGACAAATAACCTTTGCTCTCTGGTTCAGTAAACATGGTAATATAGGCTGCCTAAACATTTCATTTGGTTACACTTTAGTAAACAGTTACTGTTCTTGGGCGCCTTACTAGCACTATCAGCAATATGAAGCTCACTCACACACTTTGACTTGCTCATACTTATGTAAAATCCCATTATAATTTTATTGGGTACCCTGAGCAAGATTTCTGGTCACAGACACTTCAGTGTGTTAAGACTTGTAGTCTTATTGTCATCATGCAGGAGATCAGTATTTATCAAAAATCAATATGATCATTTGGTCGACCTTTTTGTTTTTTATTTTTGTCAAGTAATTCATGACGAAAAACGCTTATCCTTTTTTTAGTTTATTTCATTTTATTTAAATCTAAAGATAGTTTAAAAGGGTAAAATATGAGTGGTCCCTGGCAGGACAGGTAAAATTACTTTGGAACTGATATGTCTGCCAGTCAAAGCTCATATTAAGGCTACCACAACAAAACTCTTCACCCGCCTCAGCTCTGAAGGACTAGAGGTCTGGCAGGCCTGTTCATTGTTGTTGGTCACTGTTACATTATTTGATTTTGACTTAACTTTTAAAGGACTTTTTATTGCAGTTATTCAATTTACACACATTGTTTCTCTTTATAAAGCACCTCATATATTGTGTTAATTCAAACTCCCAGTCTTATACAGCTTAAACAATGACTGCCACCATCCCAGCACAGCACTTAATATGTTGTAAATTAAATCTTTATTTGCTCTTAATCGCAGTCTGAAAAGAACTCAACGACGCCCACCTTATTCAGCTAGGTATTGTAAACAAACAATACTGACTCATCATAGAGCTTCGTTGTCAGAACTTCTAGAAAAAACTCATTAAGGAGGACAAACCTTGTGCAAGGCAGCACCGAGAGGGATCCCTGTCTAATGCGGTGCAAACAGATTAAATATTAATAATGAGAAGTTTGACCAAAATATACATAACACCACCCACCGCAGAGAAAACTACCCGTAGCTAGCAACAAATAAAGAGAAGACCAATTAAGACAAAGCACATGGTGTAGGTGTTGAAAAGTTGTACTGACAAACAAATGCTTTTCCTGTGGAACTCGAATAACCATGGCATTTCATTTAGCATGTGCCTCAACTGCTTCCCTAAATAGCAAATACTCCACTGGCCACCAATCATGCCCTCTATTCTTCCTACAAACAACTGCCCACTCCATC